>NC_048233.1:30388149-30674826 GCF_002007445.2 Ailuropoda melanoleuca
CTGGGCTCCCTGCTCAGGAAGCCTGCTTCTTCCTCTTTTCTGCCTACGGCTCCCCCTGCTTGTGCTCTCTCTCTCTCTGTCAAATAAATAAATAAATACAATCTTAAAAAAAAAAAAAAAGGTAAGACACAGTTCCTGTCCTATAGGAATTTATAATTTAATAGTTGTCTGATACTCTTTCAAATGTTTATTCAACAAGCACTAAGTTATTAAGTGACAAAAAAAGGACTTGGTGTTGGACACTGTGATATGAACACATGGACTCCTGACCCTAGATTATTTATATTCTATTATTCTTTACAAATCTGTAAAGAAATGTGTGCAGCAGAATGCAGAATGTGTATAATAAATTCATTACAGATGACAGAAAGGGAGGGATAGTCAATTCTATCCAAAAGATCAGGGAAAGTACTGTCTATCGAGTCCATCAAGTGAAATAACAAAGTGAGGCAGAACTATTCCCATGAGAACCAAGGCTTGGGCACCATAGTTCTCTCGGGAAATGCAGGTGGTCCGAAATGACTTAGAGTTTAGGAGAGAGTTTTTAGAGGCCAGTGGGGAGGAAGAGGGTGGTGGGACATGGAGAGAAAGGGATGAGGCTGAAAAGCTAGGTCAGGGTTTGTAAGGTTCTCATGGATTCAATACATAGGCAATTAAAGGTTTTTAAACAACAGAGTAAGAGTATGATGGTATTTGCTTTCTGAACAGGCCTCTAGCAGTTCCATGTGCAGAATTAATGGCACGGAGGAGGAGAGTGGCCACAGCAAGATGTGAAGTGGGGAGAGGTAAGGAACTTTTGCCATGGTGTCCACAGGAGTCAGACATGCCTGGACCCAGTCAGAAGCAGAGAAGTCAGCCATGTTAAAGAGGCAGGAGATCAAGGCTTGAGGTTCAACTGGCAGAAATTCTACAGGGCTTGGGGGAATAGAGAAAACGGTAGGGAGGACTTATTCCCTTGAGGGAAGCAAACTGGAATTCTCAGGAGTGCCTGTACATAGTTTGAAAAATCTCTGAAGCAATTCTGATGATGATAACCCTTGTTTTGAGTAGCTGGTGGAAATCATGCACCCGAAATGAAAGTGATGCAACCACCCAATAATTTCATTTTTTAAATCACAGCTTTTTATACATGTGCTAGAAATGTTCCTCAATCATCTTCATCATATCACCATGTTATTAAATGAATTCATCCACATATCATCCTCACTGAAACAAAGTAGCTCTCTATTTTTTTTTCTAGTAAGAACCACTACTGAGGTCAATGTCTCTGGAAAGATTCAATGTAATAAGGCAGGATATAACATTTCAGGCAAAATACAATCAACTGAACACTTAGATACTTCAGCTGTGTCACAAGCACTTTGGAAATTCTTTACCCCATCCAACAAAACGTTATAACCAGACAAGTGCAAGAAACAATATGACTTACAAATAGTGACTTAAGTAAATGTGCTCACTTTTTACTTGTGCACATAAAAAGAAGTGGGTTTTTTCCCCCTTTTCTAGAGAAAGTATTATTTCCTCTTCCATCTTCCCATTAACACTTCTTTTTAGTTGAATTTAGATTTTTCTAAAATTTTGTTTTACCTCTTTATGACACAAAATTAAAATTGGTGGAACAAAAACACAGGGTCTGGCAGAAAGTACAGCAGCAGGTAAGAAATCTATTGCTTCTTGAAGAGGCCAGGCCACCAAACAGTTCTTCTTACCCTTGATTCTACCCAAGTGAGACCATCATGTCCTGCTGCACTTTATCAGTTCACCAAGTAATTTATTAGAAACATTTCTCCCCAAGACAAAATCTTCCGTGGGTCAAAGATGTGCTCATTCATTTTCTTATTTAGATATGTTATACAGGATCTCATCATATATACAAATTCTATCATTTCTCTTTTTTTGCATATTATTCATCCCCGATTAAATAAGCAAATCATCTGCTGTTTAGAAAGTAGTAAGTGTCCACTTCTAAAACTAGTTTTGTTATTTGGAGGCAAAGTCAGTGCATTTAAAATTATTTATTTGTCTCTCATTTGTTCACAAATAAAACTTTATGGGATGTTTTATGTAAATTAAGTAAGATGGAGTAACTACATGCTTTTATTAAATCGTACTGGTAAAATGAGTTATTTTAGTGCTCTTACTGTATATACAAACCAATATTGCAAAAAGTATAGACATAGACAAATTCATGTGTGTCCAGATTATTCTTCCAATCTGTCCATAAGGCAGCAAAAGTTTATTAAAAACCTTCCAATGTGCAAAGCAAGCAGATAAGCTTTTGAAAATCAATGATAAGACAAATATGCACTCAAAGTTGGTAGGGGAGACAACTATGCAAGAAACCTAAATAATTACGTCAAAATAAAATAAAAGTACAAGAAATGCATTGTAGGAACTCAAAGGAGGTAATGATTAATTCCGGTTCAGGAATCTAGTAAAACATTATGGGGTTGCTCCAAGTGAGGTCTACAGGCATACCAACTTTATTTTGATTTGCTTTATTGTAGTTCACAGATAGTGTGCTTTTTTTACAAATTTAAAGCAACCCTATGTCGAGCAAGTCATTCGGTGTTATTTTCCCAGCAGCATTTTCTCACTTTGTGTCCGTGTCACATTTTGGTAATTCTCATAGTATCTCAAACATTTTCATTGTTAGTATGTTATATTTGTTAGGGTGATCAGTGATCTTTGACTATTGTAACATTCTAGTTATTTTATGGCAACCATGTACCACACCCACACAAGAAGGCAAACTTAATTGATAAATGTTGTGCGTGTTCTGACTACTCTACTGACCTACTATTCCTCCATCTTTCTCCCTCTCCTCAGGCCTCTCTGTTTGCTGAGACTCAACAATACCAAAATTATTGTTCAAGAGAAAGGAAGAGCCATACATCTCTCACTTTATGTCAAAAGCTAGAAATGATTAAGCTATCAACAGCCAAACCAGGCCAAAAGCCAGGCCTCTCTGAAGCCAGTTAGCCAAGTTGTGAATGCAAAGAAGAAAAGTTCTTGAAGGAAATGAAAAGCTCTACTCCAGTGAACACACAAATGATAAGAAAGAATAGAAGCCATATTAATGATATGGAGAAAGTTTGAGAGGTCTGAATCGAAAATCAAACCAGCTGCAACGTTTCCTTAAGCCAAAGCCTAATCCAGAACAAGGCCCTAATTCCCTTCAATTCTATGAAGGCTGAGAGAAGTGATGAAGCTGAAGAAAAGCTGGAGGTTAGCAGAGGCTGGTTCAGGAGGAAGGAAGCCATCTCCATAACATAAAAAGTGCAAGGGGAAGCACAAGTGCTGATGTAGTAGCCACAGCAAATTGTCCAGAAGGTCGGGCTCAGACCATTAGCGAAGGTGGTTATAGCAAACAACAGATTTTCGACGTAGATGCAACAGCCTTCTATTAGAAGATGCTATCTTGGGTGCTCAGGTAGAGAGGAGAAGTCATCGTCTGGCTTCAAAACGTCGAAGGACAGGCTGATTCTCTTGCTAGGGTTTTAATGCAGCTGGTGACTTGAAGCTGAAGCCAATGCTCATAGACCATTCCCCAAATCCTAGGGCCCTTAAGAATTATGCTAAATCTACTCTGCCTATGCTCTATTTAGGGAACAACAAAGCCTGGATGACTATACATCTATTTACAACATGGTTTACTGAATATTTTAAGCCCACTGTTGAGACCTACTACTCAGAAAAAGGACTTCTTTCAAAATATTACTGCTCGTTGACAATGCACTCAGTCACACGAAAGCTGCGATGGAGATGTACAATGGGATTAACATGGTTTTCATGCCTGCTAACACAACACCCATTCTGTACCCCATGGATCAAAGAGTGATTTTGACTTTCAAGAATTACTATTTGAGAAATACATTTCATAAGGCAAAAGCTGCCATAGTGATTCCTCTGATGGTTCTGGGCAAAGGAAACTGAAAACCTTCTTGAAAGGATTCACCATTCTAGATGCCATTAAGAATGTTTGTGATTCATGAAAAGAGGTTAAAATATTAACATCAACAAGAGTTTGGAAAAAGTCGATTCCAGGTCTCATGGATGACTTTGAGGGGTTCAAGACTTCAGTGTGAAAGTAACTGCAGATGTGGTGGAAATAGCAACTAGAATTAGAACTGAAGCCTAAGGATAGGACTGAATTATAGTAATCTCATGATAAAAGTTGAATGGATGAGAAGTTGCTTGTCATGGATGAGCAAAGAAAGTGGTTTCTTGAGATGGCATCTATTCCTAGTGAAGATATTGTAAAGACTGTTAAAAGGACAATAAAGGATTTACAATATCACATAAATTTAGTTGATAAAGTAGTGGCAGGGTTTGAGAAGATTGCCTCCAATTTTTAAAGAAGTTATACTGTGGATAAAATGCTATCAAACAGCAGCATAGGCTACAGTGAAATTGTTGATGAAGGAAGAGTCAATCGATCCAGCAAACTTCACTGTTGTCTTATTTTAAGAAATTGCTAGAGATACCCCAATCTTCAGCAATGACCACCCTGAGCAGTCAGCAGCCATCAACATCAAGGCAAGACCCACCACAGGCAAAGAGGTGATGACTTCCTGAAAGCTCAGATGATGTTAGCATTTTTTTAGCAATAAAGGATCTTTAACTAAGATATGTATATTTTGTTAGACATAATGCACTGCATACTTAATAGACTGCAGTATAGTATAAGCATAAGTTTCGCATGCATTGAGAAACCAAAAAAATCTATTTGACTCAACATTCCCATTATTGCACTGGTTTGGATCTGAACCTACAATATCTCTGAGGTGTACCTTCAAACCAAGGATAGGCACAGAAACTGGGTGGGGGCAGGGGAGGCTTTCCAGTCTGAAAGAGAGGCACCAACAATGGTGAGAGGCAAGAGTATATACACAAGAGATCCGGAGACTAGCAAGTGTTCCACTTTGGCTGGAGTCCCTGTCTGAGATGTGACTGGCAGGGGATGGATATCTGCCCAGGATGAGGGAAGACCCTCAAAACCATGTTAAAGCTACTTAGATCCTCTTTTGGGAGAAAAGGAGAAAGACTGAAAGTTTCTGCAAAAGGAAAACCACACAATTCAACCTCTATTTAGGAAGCTAACTACACAACATGTGAAGAATAGACCAAAACATGTTAATTCTGGTGTCACAGAGAATAGTTCAGAGAATATTTTAATATTCTGGGGGGAAATACAACTTCCTGAACAAAAAGGTTGGCAGCAGGAATGGAAAAGGAAGTGACAAACACTTTGGAGAGCCAAGTCAAATAGAAAGTTTCAGTGACTAATCAGACACTCTTAAGTAGGTTAAAGGTTATAACAATAGAAAGCTAATAGTATACACATCACTTGGTATTGATTTAGTTTATTTCAAAAATCAAATATAGCATGCTTTCCCTCAAAACCCAGATTTTCCTTAAGAATCTTTCCAGGTGCTACTTAAGGCAGGCAGTACTTTGTAACAACTAATCAGTAAACAAAAAATTGAATCCATTTGCCATCTCCGCTAGAAGCTCTATATTTGCCAAGATAAAAATGGTGGGGGGAAAAGTAACATATTACAAAAGTGAATTGGAAGAAAGGCACGGATATTTTTAATATCAAGCATTATTCATCTTCAAGATAAAGAAAGCCAGCTATAGATCTCTATTGAGAGGAAAAACTAGAACAGCAATAACAGAGCTTGCCATCCCTTTGGGAGAATATTAAGTGAAATGAGGACCTTGAAGTAGGAAGTGGTTGCATTACAAATAGTCTACCTTAATATCCCTTTGGAAACTCAGACACTAGAATTAGGGTCTCAGTTTTCAAATGGGCATTGACAATCGTTAAGAGTTCCTTAAATCTAAGCATGTTTACATTGTATTTGAAGGTCCCACTTCTAGTGTCACTGAATTAACAAGCTCTGAGTGACATCCCAGGTCATTTAGACCAGGGACTAGGAAGTGATGCCCAGAGAACTGGTAGAATTCTCAAAGGTCACAGAGCCAGTGTCAGAAACAGAATGAAAGCTTGGGGATTTCCACTATACTTGATTGGCACATTCCACAAGGAAGAAAGAAGTCACATAAATGACATTCAAATGACAAAATGACCTAAGAAAAACAAAGAAATTACAGCCATTTAACTTAAATTGTGAGACAAATCTTGAGGTGAAAATCAATTACCTTTTCGCTAGTATACTTCAAACTTCTCTCCAAAAGAAATTTTAAATTCACTAATTTAAATTACCAATTAAAAGAAACATTCACTATCAGCTTACTATTGATTATGCCTTCTTTTCCCAATGCCTACAAAGAGGCTTTAGATGAAACCTCTACCATAAAAATCAATCGCAATCAACTTTCTAGTATTTCTGCTTCCACAATTAATTTGAAAGTTGAGATATCCAGATAAGTCAGACAATGAGCCATGCCCAAAACTCACTCTCCCTCTCCCTCTCTCTCTCTCTCTCTCTCTCTTATTCTTTGCTTTATAGCTGGGAAACATGAAAACCTACTAAAGACACTAAAGAAGAATGATTGAGCTTTCAATTACCTAGACAACCACAAATAATGTGATATTCCCGTTACAGGAGTACATTTAGATAAAAAAAGATTTGTAAGAATGCCCACAGCGTTATAAACATTGAGAGGACACAGTAATAAGGATTTGTGGGCAGTGAGAAACAAATTTCTCAAAATGATTCTAAAACCACTACTAAGGCTGAGAAATGTATTGGTTTCAACCGGGTATAACAATTATAATCATATCTGATTGACTGCACTCTCTGACATTTGAGATTATTCCTAATAAAATGAATGTGTCACTTGCGATATGGAGATATAGATATATGTATGAAGAGACAGAGAATAGCTAATTAGCAAAGTAGAAAATATTGACTTTTACAAAGTCACATCACAATTCAGTTAGTCAGAATACTGTGCTGACATTTTCAATATCTAAATAATTATTTTATTTATATGGATTTCTGAAGAGCATTTTTGGCAGTCAAGGAGACCCTGGACTTATTATTGAAAAGCTAGCCAAGTTAAGTGGTGACTTCCTCATGATTAAGAAAACAGAGGACTGACATGACAGACCTTGGAGTCAGTTCTCAACTCCAGTGGTAAGTATGAATGTCACAGAGTCAATTCAATTAATTTCCCTCTACTTTTCATTTGCCTGGTCCATCACCTTTGTCCGGCATTTAGCTTTCATCTCACCTTGCCTGCTGATTTCTAGTTAAATAGTCCGCTCATTACTTAATTTCTCACAGTTTCATTAGGTAACTCAGCAGCAGAAAAGAGATGAGAATCAATACTTGGAAATTAAACATCAAATGGTTAAGGTTTATACGACTCATCTGAACTGTTCTACCCACAGCTCTCATCAATGGGAGACAGAAAAGGCACAGAAGAATTCTGTATCTCCTCTGTTATGGTATAGATATTGTCTGTTATAAATGTCTCTCAGCTTGGTCATTTCTCTTCAGTCACCGACACATCAATATCGATAGAAAAGAATCTCGCCCTTAAAGCCCAGAATATATAACTTATGGAAGAATGCCAGAGTATGTCTAGTGGACAGAAGCATATTACCTAAGAATTAGACATTTATGGATTGGGAACTCAAGCTTGCCACCTCCTAGATGTGTGACTTAGGCCAAATTACTTAAACTCTCTCTGAACCTCAATCTCCTCACATGTAAAATAGGACATAAATCCCCTGTTCTACAGAATTGTTGTAAGGACTGAGTAAATTCGCATATGTTAAGTGTTTTCCACATTGTCTCATGCAGATTTAGATTTTGACTTCAAATAAGATGTATAGCAAATGTCGAGAGCCTTCATGTTTCTTGATTTCATTAGTACAGCTTATAACTGAAAAGTTATACTAATAAGCAGAAGTACTTACTTCCCAGGGACTATCACTGATATTTTGTTTCTTCAGAGTTTCACAAAGTTAACTGATAATTCCCTCAATGTTTGGAGTATTATTCTTTGCAGAATAAACTTGACAAAATGTCTCATAACCTGAACAAGAATACCCGAGAGCTAATGTCCCTGGCTGAAGAGGCATTAACACTGGTGGTCGTCATACGTTTGGAAACATTAAGGTACCGCGTGTCAGGCTGTGAACAACGGCTCTTGGGGCAAGGCACCTTTTAAATACATCTCACTTTATTATTGATGATAAAAAACTTCATCGTCCTTCAGCCTGTGTTGTCATCCACTCGGATATGTTTTATCACATGTCCAACACGAAAGAACAGTCTAAATGTCAGTCCATTGATTTTATTGGTAGGATACAAGAATGTGCTAGAACGTGCTTTCATTCTAAAACTTTGTTGTTAAACACTATTTCCTATCTGTCAAATCCCATTGGGTCCACATATCTAATTGTGTGTGTTGGCGTGGGGGAGCCATGGAATAGAATCCGTAGAAATATCCTACGTACTTCCAAATCCACACTCTTCTGACCATTTTTCTTCTGGACATCCTCTACATTTAGGTTTATGAGCTGGGCTATCATGCATCATCTTGAACATGAAGCTTTATGTCACCTTGCATTTCATATTTCTAGGACTCCCCTAATTGATTATAAATTTGTCTAAAATACAGGTACCCTGTCTTCTATGTTGCTTGTATGTCACCTAGTAATATATTCATAAGAAACTGAGATAAGACTAAGAGCTATTAAGTGCTTTTCTTGTGACAGGCACAATCCTGGGCACTTTATAGACTTTATTTCATTTACCTCTCCAATAATCCTATAAATTTGGTTTTTAAATCATTTTTCTGTATTACTGATTAGGAAATGAGATTCCAAAAATTGAAATAAGTTACCCAAAATAACATTCCAAAAAGGGATAAAAATGGGATTTAAAGACATCTGTCTGACTCCTAATTCCATTTTCTTGCTTCTATACTCTGCTGCCCCAAATTCTCATTAATCTTTCAGTGCAATTTTCTCATGGGAATAAAAGTATTTAGAAAGGTGCAGTCAGTAGTTTAGACTTGAGTCTGCTTATTTAAAGAGGAATAGGGGTGAAAACAACCAAAATAAGCTATTAAAATCCCCTTGAGAAGATAGCTTATTAGTAACTTCAGCTCTAGAAAACTATCCCCAGGAAAAAATAATCATAGCTGTTGTCAAGTGCTCGTGAATAAGAATGCTCATTAGCATTATTCTGAATAGTAACTTTTTAAAATAAATTTTGGAAAATAAGAGATAAGTTAAATAAATATAGTTTGCCCATAAAATAGACTACTTCACAGACATGAGGGTTTTTTTCTCAAAACCTACTGACAGTAACATATACATGATATAAAACAAGCAGAAAAGTACAGAAGGTAAATTGTATAGAATATAGTGTGATCCCTCTGTACAATGTGTGTGAGCATACGCACACACGCATACACACGAGGGAAAGAGAGGGACTATAAAGGTGACGTTATAAATAAGAGAGAAATGAGCTAAATGTTCGTGGTTTGATGGAACAGTGGGTGATTTTTATTTTGTACGTAAATTCATCTATAATTCTGAGTACTTAACTAATACAAAAAGCAGCATTTTCACTCATCTAGATGTATTAACTTACTTAACCCTCAAAACAAATACAAGACATAGGGGCCATCATTCTCCCCACTTTACAGAGTGAGGAAATTGAGCAACAGAGAAACAAAGTAACTTTCCAAGGCTTCACAGCTAGCCGTGGTAGAAGTGGTCTAGTTCCACACCTGTGCTCTTCTAGACTAAGTAAAACTGGCTCGAATAAGCAAATGTTATTATTCTAAAACAGGCTAACAACTGAATAAAATCCCTTTGAGAGGGGCTGTTTTTCTTCCCTACCTTGAGTAAACATAAATAGGGAATGCAGGATTCTGCCTGTTACGCCATAAAAAAGTACCTACAAGAGTACAGCCGTTTAAACCCTCTCTCTCAGGGCCTTGCTTTGTGAGTTGCTTCTAGACTCACATTCTCCACATCCCAGGGCTGTTTTAGAACAACCCAGGCCCCAAATGCTATAAAAACAACAACAACAACAACAACAAACACAGAGCAGACCAAAATATTGGTGGAACACCATGAGGAAGGCTTTTGTCTCACCTGGGCAACTCCCACATCGAGACTCTCAGATGGCTGTCCAGAAATGCCCTGGTACAAATATTCCTGAAACTCTGGGGCTAAGACAAACTCACATTGCTGAGAAAAGCACCGTGGGGTCACTACACTTTCGAACCACAAGACCTCAGGAACTACAGAGCCTGAAGAATAGGATGTTATGGCCATGCCACACTCGGCCCTCGGTTTACCTGTTATGAACACGGTAACGGGCGTTCTAGTTTCCCCTAGATTATAGTAACATTATTAATTTTTCAGTTAACAACATCATTTGAAACCTATTTACACACTAAATCCAAACTTCTTGCCTATTTAAAGAAGGGTAGAGTATGTCTAAGAGATCAACCAACGCAGACTGGGGTGGAAACCCCCATTGCTGTGTTTGAACTCTTTCCTCCTTTCACCATGGATAATCAGAACAGCAAACACATCTGCTTCAAACTGGGCCAATCCCCGCCGGACCAAGCACATTCTCTCTCTTGCAATACCCCTTCGCTTTCCCAGGTGGTCTGGAATTAGAACTGTAACATGTAAACTTGCAAAGTATATGCCACCAGTAAATGGAGATCCAGAAAAAAATGTCTCCAAAATGAGAGAGAATAAGGAAGACATAGAAAGAAACACATGAGGAGAAGAAAGGAAAAACCGTACAGAGGTCCGGTTATCCTCCTGTTTCATTCACAATACATTTACTTTCAAGCTGTCACAACCTTTCATGGATTATGAAACCACACAGCCTCACTTGTTCCAAGTAGAAAAGCAAGACCACAACAGTGCTGAACTTAACACTGTCATTTCTAATAGTTACAGTCCAACAGCGGCAAACTTTTTCCTTTGTATAATCTTTTTAAAAGGCCTATAAACAGTGATGTGTATGTAAGCAACATACGCTTAACAATGAGCTCTCCAAAAAAATGCTGAATGCTGAGATGTTTGTGTGTGTGTGCATGTGTGTATTTACATAATTTGTTATAAATTTTATTGACATAAAGTACGTGTAGCTGAGCATACAACTTCTAGGTAATAATAGTAATATGATATTTTCACTGTAAATTCCATAGGGCCAATTGATTCCCATAGAATGTCTTAAGTGCAGACAACAAAACAAGACCTGATCTGCAGTATTTACCAGTTTCCACGGTGTAAATATTCCCACCACAGCCAACGTCAACCTACAAATGTGACGTCACTGAACAGGGCTGGAAGAGGTGAGCAGTAGCATGTGACTGCATAATGCTGTCACCTCACCGATTAAAAAGACAGAGCACAGGTGACAGTGAAGAGTACAGATAATAGTAAAATGTAGTAAAACCATTAGGAAGTGATAACTTCTGAGTATGTCTTAACTTTGCTTTAAAATATAATGTATTTGATTTTAGATTTATATGATTTAATGTTTAATAATTGCTTTATTTAACAACTAGTGCACAAATTCCTGTCTCAATCCCACTCAGGCCAGCTCCAGCACACATCCCTGAAAAGTACCTCCTAATATCCGAGGAGCACAGGTATTGCTAATCCAGATGGAGTGACCACAGTCAGTCATTTCCTCATCAAACATTTCAATATGTATTATCAGCACATGATAAACTTATGAAAAGTCCAGATTCCTGGGCCCCAGTCCCAGATATTTTGAGAGCAGATCTGGTATGGGAACCCAGAAGTCTGTATTTTAATAGACAAGCAGCCCTCCCCATGCCAGATGATTTATTCAGAGAATGTCAGCATCCAGCATTTGTTGACGACATATTCTGTGCCAGGCTCAGAAACCATAGACATGAAAGAAACAAAACTTGTCCTCAAGGTGTATACAGAAAGCAAGAATTATAATGTAACTATAATACTGGTACCTACCAGCTGCTTTGGGAAAACAAAATCCACTTTGGGAGAGGAGTCCTGAGAGAAATGATGTTTGACCTGAGTCTTGAAGAAGGAGCACCAGCTAATCAAAATGACAGCGGAGCAGGGAGGAAGGGGTGTTTGGGGCAGAGAGACGGGCACGTGCATAGTCACAGACAAAGAGGACTCAGTCCACTAGGATACCAGCACAAGCTTTGGGAGAGTACCACTGATTCGTGTTTTGCAGCCACATTTATCTGTCATCAGCTTTAGCACATAGTAAGCACATGTCAGTTAGACTATGTTCAGTCACAGTGTTCATGTGAGGAGTGGTGGTACATTGGGCAGAAGAGTCATGGCCAGGTCAGGTGGAACTTTACAGAATGCCTAACACAAAGTAGGTGCCCCCATTTTGTATTCTTCCTTCCACATGAGTGTTTAAAATTGGGTTTATCACCATTATAAGATTATTGCTATGAAAGAAGTTACATGTGATGGTTAACTTACAAAGTCTAGAAACACAGAATGCTCTCACAGCTTTTTTAATGGATAAGCTACCTTCTCAATCAGAAAAAATGACCAAGATTATGTGTTAGAAATAGTTCACCAAACCAAAGTTCCAGGGAAATGGTGATTACTACATACTATTTTTCCCATTGGTTTTACCTCATTCTAATTAATCTGTTTTCAGAATCCAATGGGAAAGTTATTAATGTTATTTTATGTTTCTGAGGTTGTACCATTTCAGCTATTGGCATTTTTATTAGGTAACCCAATTAACTTTAAAAATCTATGAAATGGGGCACCTGTGTGGCTCAGTCGTTAAGCGCCTGCCTTCGGCTCAGTGTGTGATCCTGGAGTTCTGGGATCAAGCCCCACATCAGGCTCCTCCACTGGGAGCCTGCTTCTTTCTCTCCCACTCCCCCTTGGCTGTGTTCCCTCTCTCACTGGCTGTCTCTCTCTCTAATAAATAAATAAAATCTTTAAAAATATATATATATGAAGTAACATAATGAAGAAAAATGAATGCGAGGAAAACTACACAATGGGTTGAAGGGAAGTCACAGAGTAGGAGCTTGTCTCTACATAAACTGCTAGAAGAGTAGACTTGTCACCCTAACACACCAAGTCTGTGGCCACTTCCATGTCATACTGTCCCTTCTCTAATGAAAACCATGAGCATTCATCTCACCTCCCCTCAAGCCCCATCTCCTGCTTGTAGAGTATTGCAAGCACTCCACTGTACAGTGATCTCGTCCCTCTCCGTGCACGATCCTCATGTTTAGATTCAGTCCTATGTGATCACATATTACGGAATACCCATCTCCCAACCAGACTTTACATTTTCAGAGAACTTCTCTTGCATGTGCCATGGAGCAGGGCATAACACTAAACACATAAAAGACATTAAACACTTGGTGAGTGAATAGACTAAATGATCTCCATGAACTGTATTTAGCTTCAAGCTTCAATTGTTGATTTTCTCACCTCCCCCGAAATGAAGATGAAAACGTCATAAAGATTTTTAAAGGTCTCAGACTAGGGACAAAGAAAGGAGGTTATCAAAAGGGATTCTATTCCTGAGTTACTTTTTTTTTTTTTTAAGATTTTATTTATTTATTCAACAGAGATAGAGACAGCCAGCGAGAGAGGGAACACAAGCAGGGGGAGTGGGAGAGGAAGAAGCAGGCTCACAGCGGAGGAGCCTGACGTGGCTCGATCCCAGAACGCCAGGATCACGCCCTGAGCCAAAGGCAGACGCTTAACCGCTGTGCCACCCAGGCGCCCCTCCTGAGTTGCTTTTTTAAGTGTCAGCAAATCATCAGAGGTCTCTAACAGAAAGGCAAGGGAATTCCTTTCTCTGCTTGCCCATAGTAAGACTGAGGGGCCTATAACTGAGCCTTGGTTCTTAAGTGAAATTCCCCCCCACCCCCGGCCAAAAATCCTAGCTTATAAGTCTTTATACTCATCAAAGAAGAGAGAATAGGTATCCCAAGACTGCCTCTATCCCTGTCTTCTTTACCAATTTACTGAACTACAAAAGAGAAGGACTATTCACAGAATTCCAAACTGAAGCATATATAATACATTTATTGAGTAAATAATATTTTCAATATCATAATAGCTAACATTTTTTAACACTTTCTTTTGTGTCCTACATTGTGTAAACACTTTTCAGACATTATCCTGTCAGACTCTGATATCATTCTATATGAGATAAATACCATAATTTTCCTCATTTTAGAGATGAGGAAGCTCAGCCTAAGTAAGAACTCCAAGGTAACAACATGATTAAGTCACAGAGCCAGAATCTTAACCGGGTCTCTTAGGCCAAAGCCCAAATGACACCATCTATGTTTCCAAGATTTAACTCCCAACAATGTAAGCACTCTAAGTACTTGGGTTCTATTTCAGGACTTTTTCTTTTTTAAACTTAAAAAACAAGACACCAAATCAATGGTATGAAGAAAAGGCTAGAACAAGGGGATATCCAGGGCCTGAGGTACCAAGTTTAAACAAACTGGCTTAAAGCCAATTAACTATAAGATTCCCAACACACCCGGCATGCGCGCGCGCGCGCGCGCGCGCACACACACACACACACACACACACACACACACACAAAAGGGTGGTTAACCGTGAATCCCATTGGTAGAAAGAGGAGTGAAGGTATCATTTCCGCTCCAGTCCTAAATCCGAATTTTGGGAAATTCGGATTTAATTTATAACATTTTTATATTCATTCCAAGTACAAGCCACATGCCATTCAGGCTTTGTAGGATGTTCAGCAGAGGAGAAGAACTCTAGAAAATGTTTTTATTGTAGGACTTTTGGCCTTGCATTATGTGTGTATACTAATGACCTCCCTTGAGCTCCAGAGGCAACTTCAGAGAGAAGAAAAAGGCCTAGAAATTAATGCCTGAAAAGAGTTTTCCATATAGCTTCACCTGTTCAATTGACAGGAAGAAATCTCTGGCAGCCCTTAAAGCAATGAGCACAGCAAGGCAAGAGCTCAAGTTTAGCTATCATAATCAGCATTGTTTCCACAGTCTGAGGTCAGCCTTAAGGGGAAGCGAGCAATCAAGGCATATAGTTTCAGGGATAGCTGAAGGCTATCCCCTATCCCCTAATTAACACCTCTACTGGGGTTTTCAGTACTTGAATTTCCACAGAAAAGAAAATCCATTCTTTTGGCTTTAGACTCAGTCTTATGAAAATGCAAAATCAAATACTACTGGGGTGACAGCATTTTAAGTTTCAGGATTTATTTACCTCCAAGATTCCCCAGGTTTGTTAGATCCCTTCAAGGCAAATTTTGCTAAGGAAAGGAATGCGAGGGGGTGGCAATTTAGGGCATTGAAAACAACCCTGGGGCCAAAATGGTCAGAGACAAGAGTTTTCCACTGAGAGATCCTGCTATGCAAACAAGGGACTGTGCTCCAGAGTCAATATTATGCAAATTCTCCCGCTCCTTCTGCCATTATCAATTTAGTATAGTCCGCCCCATCTCCTTCTCAAAACCTTCTGGGATACAGCAATTACGCTGCTTTATTTACAGGAACAATGACCCAAACAACGTCAGGCAAGGAGGTCGAAATTTACAGTTCTTGGGCAGAGTGTCAGTTGTTATAAACACTCAAACTGTAACTACTTGCAGGCAAAAAGTCGTGACTTCCCAGATTTTGGGTAAGGCACACATTCGTCTGCAAAGAGAGCTGGAGCCGAAATCTCTACATATCAGGCATAAGGCAAGGAGCCCGGAAAGGTGGGGAGGGAGAGGGGAAGGCAAGCTGGAAGGCTCCAGGAAGTGGGTGGGGAGGAAGCTGCGAGGTTTGGAGCCAACTGTAGCAATAGCAGGTTTGCACACGCCTAGCGAAGGGAGTCCCGGGCCACTGCGTGCAGCGGTCACAAGCGCTTTTGGCAATGCTGTCCCCTTTGATTCCCGTCATCACCCAACCATACAGCTCGGGTTTGGGACGTAAAAAGGGCTTGCAAAGTGGGCGGCGGCCGGGGTTCCCGCCGCTGAGTCACAGCCCAGCCAACTTTTACAGCATTTCCCAGAAAGAAAATTAAAAGTCTCAGTTCCGTAGCCCACCACTCGCCTCCAGTTCGTGCTCTCCGCTCTGTGTCACTGGAGCTGGGGGTGACTCAGACCCACAACTGGGGTATTTCCCACTCGTCTCGCAACTTCTCACCCCAGCAAAGTCTCGGGGTACCCCGAGCGCTTGGCAAGCGCTACCCACCAGGCAGACGGGAGAGCAGGAGGAGGGAGGGGAAGGGCTGCGTCCTCACCTGCAGGACACGGACACCTCCACCCGCGTGGCCGGGATGGCCGCGCTCAGCTGGTTCAAGTCCCCGATGCCCGCAGTGCTGGTGTAGCGGCTGTCCATCTTGGGTGGAGGCGCCGCGGACTTGTCCGGCGCCCACATCCAGAGCTCGGGCAGACTAAGGGCTCGGAGCCCAGCTCCCGACAGACGGGGATGGGGGTTGAGGGTGGAGGCAGAGGAAGGAGGGAGGAGGCAGCTCGCGGGAAGGGGGAGGGTGGGGGAGGCGGACCCGAGCACAGCCGCGAGGGAACCGCGAGCCAGTCCTGGCCCAGGCCGAGGCTGCCGGGGAAGTGGCGCACGGGGCTCCCGGCTTCCCTGCCCCCTCCTTGCAGGCAGCAGCCCCAGCCGGGTACACGTCGTGATCCTTGCCAGGCTGTGGGTGCCAAGCTCTGAGGAGCCACCGGGCCGCCTGACGAGGTAGGGGCACGAGACCCAGACCCCAACCGTCTAAGAGAGCAAGCCTTGGCTGGCTTGGCGCGCGGCTGGGGTTTGTCTCCGCCTCTACACACCCACTCCCGTCTCCTGTCAATCAGATGTGGACGGGAATGTCACGCAGTTCTCTTGCCTGGGCTGGAAGCTGGAGGTGTGGGCGCCTCTGCCTGTTTCTAACTCTCCCGTCGTCGGTCCGCCCCTCCTCACCGCGCGCCGGTCCTCACAGAAGCCCATGGAAGTCCCTCCCACCTTGCCTTCGGGCAGGTGAGCCGGGTCCCCGCTTCTGGACTGCCCACTCTCGGCCACTTGAGGGTTGGGGACAATGAGACATGAGGACGATCTCCAGTGTTCTGTATGCGATGTTAAAGTGACAGATGAAGATCTGGGACGAGGCGGGAACAGGATGGACTCTAATGTGGGGGGGGGCTACTGTTTGGGATTTAAGGGGGCCATCTGGTTTCCCTCTTCCCTCAGTTCCTCGAAACATGGGGGTGTAATTGTGACAATTCTCCGATAGTCGGAACTCTTCTGCGGCCCCTCGCTTCCAAATGCTTGGAAGTTCTGCCCTGAAACCTGGAGGTCACAGCCATTTAACGCAGCTCCCTTAGCCCGACTCCCACCAGTAAGACCCTAATGAAAATGTACGGACGGAAGCAGAGAGAAGCCGGAGTGAGTTCTGCATTTGGGACACTGGATTCTGGGGCAGCCATACTGGTGCCAGAATGCCGAAGCAGCCAACGTCTGGGGAGGTACCCGCGTCTCCCCTCCATTGCAGCGACCTTATTGGCGGCACCTTGCCTCCTGCCTCACACGTGCGCCTGCAGGTCCCCAGGCGCCAACCAGCAGGGGGCGACCGAGAACGGGACGCAGCGTTGGGTGAAGAAGCGTGGAGACCCGACCAGCGTCCGCCGCCTTCTCTTAACGCTCCAACCGCGGAGTTTCCAGGGAGCAAGACTAACTCAGAGAGGAGCTGTTTTCGTGACTGAGAACCTGTCATCCGTTGTAACATTTTAATCCACTTGGAGCCACCTGCCTAGAGAATCTGTAGAGTTGCTGGTGAGGACGTGTAGGCACTGTCTTGCCTCTTCCTTCTGCCAAGAAACGTCCCGCCCCCCCCCTTCATTTCATCCTTGGTTTCCTTTCCTGATCTCCCAGCCCACCCCTTGCCATGCCTTAAATCCAGAGGGTCTCTGTTTCTCTTTTTCCATCGCTGATTAACCTGTAGTTTATTACTATTTGGAAACGTCTTAAAACTCCAGACATTTCTCTTATACTGCCCAAAATTAATCTGGGGGACTAGACCTACGTGTATTTTTTTAAGGTAACCAGACTTATTTCATAGAAGCATACTGAAGAAATAAAAGTTGAGAACTTTAAAACAGTACCAAGATCATAAATCCTTTACTTCGTCATTTTTCCATTTTATTGAGCTATAATTGATAGGTAATGAACTGCACATATTTAAATTGTACCATTTAATAAATTTTGATACATACATACTCCTGTGAAGCCATCACCATAGTCAAAATAATGAGCCATTACATCACCCCAAAAGTTTTCTCAGTCCCTCCTTTCACCACTAAAAACAACCCTCCAGACAATCACTGGTCTTCTTTATATCACTATAGAGAAGTTTGCATTTTCTGTAATTACATATGTATGGAATCCTATAACATGTACTCTTTTTGTGTGGCTTCTTCCACTAAGCAAAATTCTTTTGAGATTTATCCCCACGTTGTTGAGCACATCAATAGTGCATTTCTTTTTTGTTGTTGACTAGTATTCCAATGTATAGATGTGCCACAAATTGTTTATCCATTCACGTTAGTGGACATTTTAGTTTCTTTCAGGTTTGAGCTATTATAAATAAAACTGCCATGAACATCTACGCATCTTTATGTGGACATATGCTTTCATTACTTTTGGGTAAATACCTAGAAGTGGAATAGCTGGGCCATAAGGAGTGTGAATGTTTAGCTTTTTAGAAACTACTAAACTATTTTCCAAAATAGTTTTACTATTTTCCATTCCCACAGTATTATATGAGTTTCAGTTGCTTCATATCCTTAGCAGCACTTACTATTGTTACTCTTTTAAATTTTAGCCAGTCCAATAGGTGTGTTAGAGAGTAGGTTAATAACTAGTGATGTTGTAATTATGGGTCTCAGTGTAGATTAATGACATTATTATGTGCTTATTTGATATCTGTAGGTCTTCCTTGGTAAAGTGCCTATTCAAATCTTTTGCCCACTTTTATTGGGTTTTATTATTCCTGAGTTTTGAGAGTTCTTTATACATTCTGTATACAAGTCCTTTATCACAATTTATAAAATAAGTTCTGCCAGCCTGTGGCTTGTATTTTCATTTTCTTAATAGTCTATCAGAGTTGAAGTTTCTAAATTTTCATGAATCTAGTTATTCAACTTTATCTATTATTGATTATAATGTTGGTGTTGAGTCAAAGAAATTTTTGCTAATCTGAGGTCACAAAAATGATCTTATATCTTTTCTTCTACAAATTTTATACTATGTTTTGCATTTAAGCCTATGATTAGGGGGCACCTGGGTGGCTCAGTCATTAAGCGCCTGCCTTCAGCTCAGGGCGTGATCCCAGAGTCCTGGGATTGAGCCCCGCATTGGGCTCTCTGCTGGGAGCCTGCTTCTTCCTCTCCCACACCCCCTGCTTGTGTTCCTCCCTCTCACTGGCTGTCTCTCTCTTTGTCAAATAAATTTTAAAAATCTTAAAAAAAAAAAGCCTATGATTAATTTGATTTTTTTATCAAAGTTCTCTTTTTTGCACATCAACATCAAATTTTTCTAGCACCTTTGTTAAAAAGACCAACCTTTCCCGGGGCACCTGGGTGGCACAGTTAAGCGTCTGCCTTCGGCTCAGGACGTTATGGAATTGAGCCCCACATCAGGCTCCTCCGTTATGAGCCTGCTTCTTCCTCTCCCACTCCCCCTGCTTGTGTTCCCTCTCTTGCTGGCTGTCTCGATCTCTGTCAAATAAATAAATAAAATATTTTATAAAAAAAAAAAAAAGACCAACCTTTCTCCATTGAATCGTCTTTGTACTTTTCTCAAAAATCAATTCATCATAAATGAGTCCATTTTTTCACTCTATCCTATCCCACTGATCAATTTGTGTTTCTTTAAACCAATACCACAGTCTTAATTACTAAAGCTTTTAAAATAACTCTTGAAATTAGGTAGTATAACTTCTTCAACTTTGATCTTTTTAAAAATTCTTTTGTCATTTTTTATTCTGGTCATTTTCAATTCTTTGCATTTCCATGCAAATTTTAGAATCAGCTAGGCGATGTCTACCAAAAACATCTTACCAAGATTTTTATTGGGATTGCATTGATTCTATAGACCACTTAAAAAAGAATGGATAAAATTATTCTGATCCATGAACATTATATGTTTTTCCATTTATTAAAGTCTTCTTTAATGTCTATCAGTAATGGACTGGTGTCCTTAAAAGAGAAAGATTTGGAGACACACAACCACACAGGGAAGAAAGCCACGTAAAGACAGAAACGGAGATTGGAATTATGCTGCGGCAAACCAAGGAATGTCAAGGATTGTTGGTAACCACCAGAAGCTAGAAGAGTTAGGGAAGGAATCTTCCCTAGAGCCATTGGGAAGAGCATGGGCCTGCCAACACCTTGATCCCAAACTGTGAGAGAATACATTTCTGTTCTTTAAGCCAACCAGTTGGTGGTAATTTGTTACAGCAGCCCTAGGAAAACTAATGCATGATGATAACACTATTTCAGTTTTGTTGATTTTTTTTCAAGTTCAGTACTTGTAAATTCATCATATTGAAGTAAGCTTTAAATGACAAAACTTTTAAAGTATGTTCAAGCTGCTAATATAGTCATCACAATAAAGAACTATAATTTTGGAAAAATAATTTTAATAACCTAATAAATATCATGAATTATGGCATGTCTATTTCCTTAAGCTTTTATTGTGGAGAATTTTTAAGAAAAAGTTTATATTTTTTGAAATGCATTTAAATAATATGAATGACTTTAGAATTGCTAAACGCCAAAGGTAAATTTCATTTACTAAAATTTGTAAGCAGCCCATTACTCACCAGGTCGGTGATTCAGTAAGCATTAGTTGAATGTTTACCATGTGCTGGGCAGTGGGCTAGATCTAGGAGGTAAAGCTCGTTCTGGCAAAGAGATGCATGACTGCATAGAGATATTGCTGAATGAATCATTAAGTTCTTTTCATTTCTGGGATTTCATTATTCCACAAAATTAAGGAAGACCTTAGTTTGTAAATTAAATTGTCATTGCCCCTTATTTTTAAGAAACATTTATTTATAAAATAGCATAAAAAGAATCAGCTAGCCCAAAAGAGCATATTTTCAAAATAATAAGACAAAGTTCATTTACCTCATCTGGCAAGTGGTGTACCAGCTCACACAAAAGTCCAAAACAAACTGCATGGAGGAGTTCTTGAGACAATAGCTGCATCCATGGAAAATTTACTCTATCAGACCCAACAACTATTCCACCCCAGGATAAGTCAGAAATACCAGCATTAATGGGGCGCCTGGGTGGCTCAGGCAGCTAAGCGTACAATTCTTGATTTTGGCTCAGGTCATGGGCTCAGGGTCGTGGGATGGAGTCAGGCTCCGAGCTCAGTGTGAAGTCTGCTTGTCCCTCTCCCTCTACTCCTCCCCCCACTTAATGCTCTCTCTGTCTCTCTCTCTCTCTCTCTCAAATAAAATCTTAAAAGAAAAAAGAAAGGAAAAAAAAATACCAGCATTACCACATGCTCACCTTCAAAATGTCCTTGGGAAATTGAAGAAAATAGATAGCTATGTCATCGCTTAACCTATGTGAATAGCCTTGTAATTACTTTGGCCACTTGACCTGCTCTATGGAAGTACAGCTTAAAAAATAAGCATATAATAGCAAAGAATTGACTAACCATTTAATTATGGAAAAATGGCAGTTCAGGAAAGACATTATGAGTGGCCAAAACATATTCTCTACCTTTTCTCTGACCTCGTAACCATTTGAAAATGATTTACTCAAAGTGATTCAAATCTGCAGATAATCCAAATTATTGCAGACATTAAAACAATATTACCATCTTTAGCTTGAAGTTACATTTGTGACTAAAGATCAATATCTCACCAATCTTATAACTACCACCTTTTCAATGGTTAAGGCACTTAGAAAAATCACTTTTTAAATCTTACGAATAATACAAAATTAAGATATGTCATGAATAAGTGTCCAGAAACGTTAAACCCAATATTTCAATGAAGTAACACCTTTTTAAGGGATAATTATTTAGGAAAACCTAGTCTCAAGCAAAAAAAAAAAAATTTTTTTTAAGATTTTATTTATTTATTTGAGAGGGAAAGCACGTACGAGCAGGGGGGAGAAGGGGGAAAGGGAGAGGAAGAAGCAGACTCCCCGCTGAGGAGGGAACCCCATGCAGTCCTCCTCGATCCCAGGACCCTGGGACCATGACCTGAGCCAAATGCAGATGTTTAACCAACTGAGCCACCCAGGTGCCCCCCAAGCAAAAATTTTTCCCTGTGTTTGATAAATTTTACACTCAAGAGAGCACTTAGAATACAGGATAATTTCAATTTCAGAATTTCACAGTTAATATATTTTTTTATTTAAATTCAAGTAGCCAACATATAGTACATATTTAGTTTCCAATGTAGTGTTCAATAATTAATTAGTTGTGTATAACACCCAGTGCTCATTACATCACCTGCCCTCCTTAATGCTTATCACCCAGTTACCCCATCCCCCTACCCACTTCCCCTCCAGCAACCCTCAGTTTGTTTCCTATAGTTAAGAGTCTCTCATGATTTGTCTCCCTCTCCATGACTTCCCAGTTTTACCTCCCTTCCCCTATTATCCTCTTCACTGTTTCTTATATTCCACATATGAGTGAAACCATTTGATAATTGTCTTTCTCTGATTGACTTATTTCCCTCAGCATAATACCCTCCAGTCATCCACGTTGATGTAAATGGTAAGTATTCATCCTTTCTGACGGCTGAGTAATATTCCTTTGTATATATGTATCACATCTTCTTTTTTTTTTTAATGATTTTTTATTATATTATGTTAGTCACCATACAGTACATCCCCGGATTCCGATGTAAAGTTCAATGCTTCATTAGTTGCGGATAACACCGAGTGCACCATGCAATACGTGCCCTCCTTACTACCCATCACCGGTCTATCCCCTTCCCCCACCCCCTGCCCCTCTGAAGTCTTCAGTTTGTTTCTCAGAGTCCATAGTCTCTCATGCTTCATTCCCCCTTCTGATTATCCCCCTTTCTTTATCCCTTTCTTCCCCTACCCAATCATCCTAGTTCTTATGTTCCATAGATGAGAGAAATCATATGATAATTGTCTTTCTCTGCTTGACTTACTTCACTTAGCATTATCTCCTCCAGTGCCATCCATGTTGCAGCAAATGTTGACAATTCGTTCTTTCTGATAGCTGAGTAATATTCCATTGTATATATGGACCACAACTTCTTTTTTTTTTTTTTAGAAAACATTTTTTTTAAGATTTTATTCATTTATTCGACAGAGATAGAGACAGCCAGTGAGAGAGGGAACACAAGCAGGGGGAGTGGGAGAGGAAGAAGCAGGCTCATAGCGGAGGAGCCTGATGTGGGGCTCGATCCCATAACTCCGGGATCACACCCTGAGCCGAAGGCAGATGCTTAACTGCTGTGCGACTCAGGCGCCCCTGGACCACAACTTCTTAATCCAGTCATCTGTTGAAGGGCATCTCGGCTCCTTCCATGATTTAGCTATTGTGTACCACATCTTCTTTATCCATTCATCTGTCAATGAACATCTCAGCTCTTTCCACAGTTTGGTTATTGTGGATGTTGCTGGTATAAACATTGGGGTGCAAGTGCCCCTTTAGATCAGTAAATTTGTATCTTTGGGGTAAATACCTAGTAGTGCAATTGCTGGGTCATAGGGCAGCTCTGTTTTTTAACTTCTTGAGGAACCGCAATACCATTTTCCAGAGTGCCTGTACCAGCTTGCATTCCCACCAACAGTCACACTTAATATTTAAACATACGGAAGAACATGTTTCAAATTCTGTGTTGAAAGTCTCAGGTTGGTTTGGATAATATTTGGTTTTCCATTAGCACAAAGTAATTTCACTCATACATTGCTTAGTCCTTAAAGGGATGCCCTAAACGTGGGGTGAGGGGAGGGTTGGATCGGGAAAGTGATCAAACTGGGGTTAGTTATCTTACTCTGATGGAATCTTCTATTTTTTAAATGATAGTATTTCAGTTATGTATTGCTGTGTAACAAGCCAGTCCAAAACTCAACCACTCAAAACAGCGGTTGTACTAGTTTTCATGCCTCTGTGGGTCAGCAGTTAAGGGAGGCCTCAGCCAGGCAGTTCTGCTCCATGTAGTGTCAATTTGGGTCATGCACTTGGGCTGCATTCAGCTAGAGGCTGGCTGGCCTGGAAAATCCAAGAAGGCTTCATTACCATGTCTGGCAGCTCAGTGCCCTTCCTCCATGTGGCTGCTCTGTGGTTTCTCCTCATTCAGTAGTCTAGCCCAAACCGCACAGCATGGTGACTGGCTTTCCTACAGCCACAGTGGAAGCTGCCAGGGTTCTAAAAGGCCAAGCCTGGAACTGGCCCAGTGTCATTTGCACTGGTTTCTATTTGCAAAAGCAAGTCATGAGGCCAGCCCAGCTTCAAAGGGAGCACGGGAGGTAGCTGAGTGACGTAAAGGGTGGAGCAGCACGCACATACTGTGGGGGAAAGAATTGACAGCAGTCATCTTTGGGGACTACCCACTAAAAACAGTCAATTTGGGTAAGACTTAATTAATCATGTTTCTCTTATTTAGAAAAAACAAACACCAATCTAATTTTTTCACCACTTTGAATTTGGTTTGAAAAAAATAAATCTGTATAAAGATCCAGAAATCCCATAGCAAACGTTATAATGAATAGGATCACAGTAGTTAACAATAATTTGTCATCAAGAATGCTTTTGAGGAGCGCCTGGGTGGCTCAGTCGGTTAAGTGATTGGATTTCAGTTCAGGTCTTGATCTCGGGATTGTGAGATCAAGTCCCACGTTGGGCTCCGAATTGGGCATGGAGCTTGCTTAAGATTCTCTCTCTCTCCCTCTGCCCCTTTCCTGCCTCTCTCTCTCCCTCTCTAAAAAAAAAAAAAAAAAAAGAGAAAGNAAAAAAAAAAAAAAAGTGAATGCCTTTGCTAACTACATAGTAAACAGGTAGAGGAAGAAATATAGGCAATATGAAGAGTATATTCCCTGCTTTCAAGCATCTTTGCTTAATATGAGATCAGCATCAACTCATCACATCAATTAAAAATATGAAAGAGCAAGTGAGGCACCTGGGTGGCTCAGTCGTTAAGCCTCTGCCTTTGGCTCAGGGCATGAGTCCAGGGTCCTGGGATCCAGCCCACCATCAGGCTCCTACACTGGGAGCCTGCTTCTTCCTCTCCCACTCCCCCTGCTTGTGTTCCCTCTCTCGCTGGCTGTCTTTCTCTCTGTCAAATAAATAAATAAAAATCTTTAATAAAAAAAATATGAAAGAGCAAGAAATAAGCAGTGACTTGTCGTGAGGTCACATGGTATAGGCCAACATGACTGATGCTCAAGGGAAGATATATAAATGAGAAAGACTAACCATTAAAACTTCCATGGAAATTGGGACTTGAAAAGAAGACAGAGCAATATAGGTGAGGATGGAATATGAGCAAATCTAGAAGTAAAAATAAATATTGCATATGTTTATTGGGTAGTGAGAAGACCCAACACCCCAGAGAAGAAACATGCAAATTTAGATAGACAGAGTGAGGTTATCTTAAAAGACCTTATAATTAGAGGATATGTAAAAGGATAGGAAGCTTAAGGTACCTAATCCTGTCCGGTCCAATAGAGTAGCCTCAAGTCACAAGTGGCTATTTAAATTTAAGTTAATTAATATAAATGAAATTTAAAATGCATTTCCTCAGTTGCATTACTTACATTTCAAAAGCTCAATGGCCACACATAACTAGTGGCTACCCTATTGGTTAGCGCAAATAACAGAGCATTTCCTTCACACTATAGAGGTCTATTGGATAGTGCTGACAACCTGTTATTATTTCCTAATATTTCTGAAATCTTTTCAACTTTAACTTTCCTTCTGCCATTATTAGTAGTTCAGCTTACTATCCTCTTTTACCCGGGATAACACAACACTCTCCTACCTTGTCTCCCTATTTCTGGTCATGCCCCATTCTGAAGCTAAAATGCACTTTATAAAACATTAATCTGGTCTTGTGAAATTCCTACCCAAACCACTTGTGCCATTCTCTTTACCTGGAATATTCCTCTGTGCCTCTTTCTTTAGCTCACACTTAGCCTTGAGGTCCCAAGTGAGATGTCACTTCTTCAACCAGGCCTTCTCAAATACCTGTGAGTCTCAGTATTGTTTATCTTTAAAATGATACTTTGATCTATGATATATGGTTGGTGAAAATTGAAGATAATGTATGTAATAATGTAGTGCTTAGCACTCAAAATGAATCTAGTGATAATGCTTGTGGTGATGATAATTTGGTAATGATAGTTTTAAGCTCTCTAGTTCAATTTTCTCACATAAGCTACTCAGAGTAGCATTTCAAGGGGTGCCACCCATCTGTCAAGTAATAATTTAAAATTACTTACATAGCTCATATGACTAATGGGGATCCACATTCACTATAATTCAATCATATGGCCTTCCCTGAGCCATCCTAACCCACTATGCTCTTCTCCTCCTCTTAACTTCATCTTTACTTGGTCAAACTCCTATTCATCCCTCATAGCCTATCTAAAATGTCACTTCCTCATGGAAGTATCCTGTAAATATCTCTGCATTGCTTTTAAATAACTATTCTAGGGACGACTGGATGGCTTACTTGGTTGAGCATCAGCTCTTGGTTTCGGCTCAGGTCATGATCTCATGGGTCATGAGATAGAGCCCTGCATCGGGCTCCATGCTCAGCACAGAGTCTGCTGGAGATTCTCTCCCTTTGCCCCTCCCCCCTGCTCTCTCTCTTTCTCTCGTAAATCTTAAAATAATAAATAAATAAATAAATAAATATTCTAATGGGACTTTATGCATAGAGAACAGACAAAAATGAAATTCTAAGATTCTTTTATCTAATAAGGAAAATGACAGTTTACATTTCTTCTAGAGTTAGAGGTGTTCATTTGAATATGATTATCTAATGACTACCAGTTAACATTAAGAACTCCATAGAATAAACTTTACACTCCTTGAAATACGGATATGTTTAAAGCGAGTCTGGTGTTAGAATTTTACAAGGACATATTTTCATGGTTGCTGAACACAGACCAGGTCTTACTTTTTATAAATGTTTCCAGCCTCCAAATTTAGTTTCTTCCAAGAAACTAATTTCATCACCACAATTTTCGCTAAATCTGCTAATTCAGAGAGTTTGATTTTTCAAGGCTCCCGGAAGAAATCCATTTGTAAGAATGAATCAGAAAGGGCAACCCTAAAGGGTTCTGAAACTTATCAAAAGAATTCAGGGCAGGAAACCTTCTTATGAAAGGACTATAAAGCCTAAAATATTTTGTGCCTACAGGTGCGTCCCCAAGTGCCCCAAGTAGGCTAGGTCATACCACATTTTACCTTTAACTATCACAATTAGAATAATTATTGTGTGACAACTTGCTCAGTACCTATTTCTCCTGCTAGACACTGAGCTTCAAGAGCGTAAGTCCCCATGTACCTTCTCTCCTGACTATCTCCTGCACCCGGCCTGAGACTTAGGTAAGGCAGGTGCTGTGTGGCCACCACTATTGAAAAGTATTTACATTTGTTTTGACTTATTGAGTTCAGGTGAGAACTGGGCACTCAGGTGGAATGACCAACAGGCATTTGGGGCTCTGCTGAGGAGACAGGATTGTCAGGTTGAAATCAATAGCTTAGAGGTAGCAATTGAAGTCAAGCATCAGCATGAGCACTCCAGGGGAGAAAGGAAAAAGGAATACAAGTAAGAATCAAGTCTGATGAGTCTCTGTCCTGTGGAAAGGTGTACACAAACAAAGGGTCCCACTAAAGAAACTGGTGGGGAAGAACCACCTGGACAAATGAGGGAGAAAAGCCCCAGAATCAAGATACTAAGGACAAGGAAGATGAGGATTTTAAGGAGAAAGAGGCCAGTGGGATCACTGCAGCAGATCTGCAGAAGCCACATCACTGCCTTGTTTTGTGGTCTCTATGGCTTGACTCACATTCTTTCTTGGACAGTTACCAACATTACATAAAACCTGTAAAGATTTTCAGTTATCATTCCAGGCCTGTCTTTCAGATTCTTCTGCTGAAATGCCCCCGGCAGGTCACACCTAGCCCCACTTTGTTACCTTGAGCATGAAGCCCACCATACTCCAGAAGCCATCAGCACGGAAAACAGGTCTCCAGCAAGCCCCTTCTTCAGGCAGGAATAACCTCTGCAGGCATTTCATGGCCATGATGTGTGAGGAACTAATGCCTCATTTCCAAACTTGATTTAGATCGCTCCTTGGGCAGGCAGATAAGCATTAATTAGTATGTGGTCAGAGTCAACTCTGGTTCCTTTCCTGCTTGGACAATTAAAATGTGCAACCATGCAAAAGAATAAAAGTTGGTTGGAAACTAGAGAGATGTACACAGAGAAAAGAATATAAATCTTGAGTATTTAATAACCTGGTAAAATTAACGTTCTTCTGGGGATAACCCAGCCATTTGGTATATCTGAAAATAGCTATTTGAATGTGAAAATGCTAAAATTTTGCAGGCCCT
Source organism: Ailuropoda melanoleuca (assembly GCF_002007445.2). NCBI lineage: Eukaryota > Metazoa > Chordata > Mammalia > Carnivora > Ursidae > Ailuropoda > Ailuropoda melanoleuca. The sequence continues at coordinate 30,416,710 of NC_048233.1, forward strand.
TTCTCTAACTGTCCAAGAGATTTGGGCAGAACTTTGTAACTCACAAAACTGTTTTTCATAACCATGATAATTGCTGTTAAATTTACCATGATTTGTCACAGTAAACAGAGTATTTTCTATTCATGCTCAAATAATTAAATCATTGTTTCTCAAGTGAGTCCCTTGGAATGTTGGTGGGTTTATAGAAATAAATTGAGTTTTGGTAGGGGGTGGGGGGGTTGTTTTTGTTTTTCTGGTTTTTAGATGTTGAGGAAAAGTAAGTTTTCACAATCACTGAGAATAGTAACTTTGGTTTAGAAGAAAGGGCTTCAGTTATTTATTCTCACAGAATATGTTGAGGGTTAGTATCTGCTTTAATAAAAGACCAATTTATGGCCTTTTATTAAGCTTTTCTTTAGTTAAAATCATACACCAAGAGCTGTCAAAGGAACAATTATCTTTAAGTTTCAATACTGTAAATCTTCCTATTTTTGCCTGTTGATGTTGAGGGACCAAACCCCCATAGATGATACTTTCGCTAAACAGCACTGATGTTGCCAGTGAAAGCCATTGTAGGAAATTCTTCTGTTGAAGACAGAGTGTTTTATTGACCAAAGCCAAATTTTTGTATTATGTGGTCCTGTCTTGCAAAAATAGATAGTAAAAGAAAAGAAAACATTTAGTCTATTTAAGTCAAAACAGCTTATTTACACGGCCTCATCATGTCTCTGGACTTTTCAAATGCTGATATATCAGTGTGTATGATTAAAAATTATCTTTGGTGAATTAGGAAACTTAAAATCCCACATTTGGTGCAACAATAGTTTTCTAATGAAGTATTATGAGACTTGCTTTAAGAACACTATTTTGTTGTGTTAAAAATTCAATTTTTTTTTACAAACTGTGTTCATGTGTTACACTCTCAACAGTATTTTTTAGAAGCAATCAAATAGAATTCAACACTTTAATTTCCTGAAACAGAAAAATGACCAACAACCCAATGGAAAAACAAAACAAAACAGAGGAAATAGACAATTCACAGAAATGAAATGCAAATAGCTCCGAAATATATGATATGGGGGGCACCTGGCTGGCTCAGTTGGTAGAGCATGTGACTCTTGATCTCAGGGTTGTGAGTTCGGCATTGGGCATAGACATTAATAAAAGTAATTAAAATATACGAAATGATGCTCAATCCCACTTATAATTTTAAAAAGCAATTTAACAGGAGATGAAGATACTACTTTTTCCCAGTAGATAAGTGTTATATGAGACTATAAGAGACACCCTTATACATTTCGGCTAAATGTGTAAAATGGTATACCCTTACAAAGAAAAATCTGGTAATATTTATCAGAGTTATGAACAGTTCAGTTGGATATCCATTTGAAATGAAGTTACACCCATGTCTTATACCATATACAAAAATTTACCCCAAATGCATCATAAACCTCAATGTGTAAAACCTAAAATTATGAAACTTATAGAAGAAAATATAGGAGAAAAATGTTATGACCTTGGGTTAGGCAAAGATTTCATGCATATGAGACCAAAAGAATGATTCAGAAAAGAACACATTGATACACTGGACTTCATCAAAATTAAAAATTTCTATTGTTTAAAAAAATATTGGGCAGAAAATAAAAAGACAAAAGCTCTTGTTAGAGGAAATATTTTGCAAAATGTGCATCTGACCAATGACTTGTATCCAACATATATAAAGAATACTCAAGGGGCTCCTGCATGGCTCTGTCAGTTAAGCATCTGACTCTTGATTTCAGCTCAGGTCATGTTCTCTAGGTTGTGAGATTGATCCCCAGGTCAGGCTCCGGCTGGGCAAGGAACTTGCTTAAGATTCTCTCTCTCTCCTTCTCCTTCTGCCCCTCCCTCCCCACCCCCCACCCCCATTCTAAAGAAAAAGAAGAAGAGGAAGAAAAAAAGATACTCAAAACTCAGTAAGAAAACTAACAATTTTATCAAAGAAGATCTACAAATAGAAAATAAATACATGAAAAAATGCTTAACATCATTAATTATTAGAAAAGTATAGATTAAAACCACAATGGAACAGTAATAAATATTTATTAGGATGGCTGAAATTAAATAGATTGACCATATCAAATATTGATAAGGATCTAGAGCACCTGGAACTCCCATATACTGCTGGTGAGGATGTGACATGATAAAGCCACTTTGGAAAACAGTTTGTCAGTTTCTTAAAAGTTAAACATTCACTGACCATATGATCCAGCTATTCTACTAGTAGGTATTTTCCCAAGATAAATAAAGCATGTATCAATATAAGGATGTACATGTGGTAATTCATACCAGTTTTATTTGTAAGAGTAAAAAATCAGAAACGAGATGGATGGAAAAACAAATTATGATATATCCACGCAATGAAATACTAGTCAACAAAAATGGAATAAACAAATACACCTTGTTTTCCATTTCAGATCTCACTCAAGAGTTCTTCTATATCCATAAGACTTATTTTCAGTCTAATAAGAATGATTTTCAATGCCAAGTATTTCTATAATTATCCTGTTTCAGTTATAATGTAGTAGGGTTTTTATCATATTGCTGCATCTGTTATAATAGAAGTTTTGTTACAAAAAATTATGCTAGAGCCATTCCTTTAATTCTGAAGTTTTTATTTCAAGTTGCACATAGGATGGAAATTCTTTCTCCCAAGTAGTTTCTACTTTAATACTGCTCTGGATTTTGGAGGTTTTTTTGGAATTTTGGTCTGTTTGGAATTTTGTTCAATGGCAGAATATTTTCTTTGGCTCCAGTACATATAGAGGCTGAAAAATTACCATGGTATTTGTTAGCCTATAGTACACAAAATAAAACAAAAATTTAAAATAATTAACTATTGATACAAGCAACAGCTTGGATGAATCTCAAAATAATTATGCTTAGTGAAAAAAGTCAGGCAAAAATATTATGTACTATGCAATTTCATTTACATAATATTTTAGAAAATGTAAACTAACCCTTAGTGAAATATAGCAGATCATTGTTTACCTAGAAATCAAGAACTGGGATAGGGATAAGGAGAGGCAAGGAGGAGAGATTACAAAGGGGCACAAAGAAATTTGGGGAGGTGATACATATTGTTCATAATCTTGATTGTGGTGATGATTTCACAGTTATATCAAAACTTGTCAAACTGAACATTTTAATTATGTGTAGTTTACTGTATGTCAATCATATTTCAATACGTTGTCTTAAAAATGCATGTACCACTTGACTTGAAAATTTCAATTCAGGAATTTTATTCCATAGAAATATCTGCAGGTATGTATAATTATATTTGCCCCTGATTATTTATTGCACCATAATTAACAACAGCAAAAAACTGGAATGTTCATCAGTAGAGACCTTGATAAATAAATTGTACTTCACAAATGAATATTAGGCCAGCAGGAGACTATCTCTAATATACTGAGTAATAAAAACCAGATGCAGAACAGTGTATATCATGCTAACTTTTGTATATAAAAAATTAAACATGTGTTGTCATATTTGCATGGAGAGGGTCCAGATAAAATTGATACTAGTCATTTGTTCTTAGTCTAGAATGTGGATGGTTTGGAGACAGAAGCATAAGAGAGACTTTTCACAGTATACCCGTTGGTTTGTCTTGAATTTTGTTCATTCCTATTTCAGAGCTGCCTTGGTATAATGCCTAATCTGGCCATTGCATTTCATCCCCATTAATATAATTGAACTTCTTGTTATATTGCATACCACTACTAAAACGCAAAGGGCTGAAGATTAGGAGAACTTTCATTAGTATTGCTTTAAAGGTTATTTACAGTATTTTTCCTGCACACTCACCTGGTTAAGCAAATCTTTTGGTATAAGTAGACTCTAGTTAAATAAAGTAGTAGCTGAGATTATCCAAGAAGAAAAACAACATCACCAATAACCAAAAGACAAGAAGATTTAGGATTCTTAAAAACTCAGTAAAAGGGAGAAAGACTTCATGTCACCAGGAAATTATATCCTCCAAGGCTTAGATATACTAATGACTATCACGTGACCTTGTCGCTCAATTAAAGGAAGACAGCTTTTAGCCCCAAATCTTTATTGTGAAGCACACGTTTAGCTAAAACTTTCGATTGTTTAAATATTTAGTAGATATTTCTTAGATCTTGGGGAAAATGTTCAAACAATTAAATTGTACCAACTATTACTCATTTTCCACTCTTGGCTGACATCCTTTCCAACTCTGCTGACCGCAAACTAACCACGAAAGCAAGTTGCTGGGAGGTATGTGTTCTCTAACTTCTCTTCTAGCCATTCATTTCTTTCTGCCTCCTTCTGTTTGATTTTCATAAATAATTCGTGCTACACTCTGCCACAGGAATTTTAGTGGCCTGCATTTTGGGGGTAGTAGTAGCTTTCCATAGTGTAGAGAATAATAATGCTATGATTCCTATTCATTCTATCTGGTATTTATAGGGTTGTGAAGCTTTATGTATTTCTCTTACGAACTTTAAAAATAAGTACAAGTAAACTCATGTTTAACCTAATAACGTCAACATTTAATTTGTGTACTAGTTGACTCCACATGTACTTTGGAATGACTTACTTTAACAGGGTGCCATGAAAAACGTTTTCCACTAAATCTTGGTTTTTCTTGTTTATGGTGGTAGTGGTGGGTAATGTGCTGATTTTAAGAAGCATTTCTAGCATAGTTCATTGTATGAGCTGGGCACTTAATTGTTCTCATTACTAAGAGTGACAGCTACATTGGGTTTATAAAATAAAAAATACATGCTGGTACGTTTTCTTTCTTGAAAAAGTACTAACATTTAAAGAACTGCAGATTGGAAAAACACAATTTTCATATTCTTTTTAAGGGACTTCCTCCTGGTAGATGTTGTTTTTATGATGGCTATTGCCCCAAATAGCAGGACATTATGTAATCTCAACAATGGGAATGTTAGATGTTTCTTCAATGTGAATCTTTTTCTGTAACCCTGCTTTTTGACATTCAACTTGTAACTCCATGACTCTAGCATTTATAAGTAAATGCTGAAATTTCTGATGGTTATTTAACAACCATGTAAAAGGTCCACACGAATAGATTTACTTGAAGAAGCAAACAGTTGCATGTGGTCCAACACACATAGTCAAACCAGTGGAAGAAAAAAATGACGCCATCTAAAAGTTTCAATAAGCCCTCTTTCTCTTCATTGAAATTGGTTTCCACACTGCCCTTCACAACTGCAAAAACAAAACATTTCACCCAAAACAAGATGGCCCACAAAAAAATTATTAAACCAGCTTCCCAAGGACTGTGTCTATCAGACAGCTGAGAGTGAGTCAAGACATTTGACTGCTGAGCTCAGGGCCAGGCACACAGCAGTTATTTATGGTAACTATGTAGTGAATGAGCTACAAATGGGAGTTTTTTTTTTTAATGTGGAAAAAACCCAAAAATCAAAAAACACGTGACAGAGTTAACTTGGAGACGGTATGATATTTCAAATCCAGAGTTTTCAAATACTAGATTTCTAACCATAAAGGTATTCTGTTTCCTTTTGTACATCTGTATCACAGACTACTGAATGGCATTCTGGAGAGTACACATTAAGCATTTCAGAATCTTCAATGCTATTTAGTATATCGGAGTACTCCCTAGGCAAAGAAAGCCCAAGTGGGAGCATATTAAATAATGCTTATAATTAATATTATTTAATCCTCACCAAAACCTTGTGAAGCAGGTATTATTTAAAATGGGTGTTACTTTTTTTCCTTGTATAGAGTAAGAAAATTGAGCTTTAGGGAGGCACAACGACTCATCTAGATCACATATCTAGAATAAGCGGCAAGTGGCTTCAGCCAGATAACGGCAAATGTTGGATTCTTCTCACTGCAGAGCATTATCTTCCTTTCCCTCGTAGTTAATCTGTTCCTCCTCTGAGCTCCCATGGTATTTATTATTGCTCAGTATCATTGAGCTCTGCTGATATTACATGTTTTGTGGGTCATATTATATTTGATTCTTTTAATTTCCATTCTTATTTTTGTTATGGGCTTTTGCCTTTACGTTACATTTTTTTGACTTATTAAATGTAATGCTTAGCTTATTATTTATTATTTTGGTATTATAATAAATTATTGAAAGCTACAAATTTCCCTCTAGCACTACTTTAGCTGCATCTCACAAGTACTGATATGCAGTGCTTTGTTGTTCCAAAACCAAATATTTTATACATATCATTTTACATCTATAAACAGTTGGTTATTTAGGAACCTATCTTTTTTTTCCCCGAAGAGATTTTGACATTTTTCTTATTGATGAATAATTTAACTGCAATGTTACCAGATAACATGGAGTATATGATAACAGTTTGAAGTTTCTGAAGACTTCCTTTATGGCCTTGTACATGGTCATTTCAAGAAGTTATCTATAAATCTTTGAACGTCACCATTAGAGGCCTTGAGAGGCTACTTAGTCTGTATTCTACCTCAGACTATTATGGAGAAATAGACGAGTCTGCTTCCAAGGACTATTTCTGTAGCTCAGTTGAAAATTCCCCTGTGGATGCAGCAAATAGGAAAAAAAACAACATCAAAACTAGAGTTTATGTTTTTGCAGTAAGTGAATGCCAGTTCAGATATGTAACTGTTTAAATATGTAACAAAAATAACAAATATGTAACATTATTGCTTCATAAGTTAAACCAACTGGGGGTGTTGAAAGTCTGATTGGAAGGATACGCTACAATATAATTCCTCCTTTTAGAACAATAAACAAAAACAAACACAAAAAACAAACAACCAAACAATGACTCCTTCCAAGAGGCTTCACTTAAAAAAATGTATCTCCACTCTCCGAAGCTGACTCATATGTCTGTACTGTGATGGGACTGTGTATGGCTCCAACCATCTGACCAGCAGGTGGCGTATGTCTACCTGCAAGTGAGCACGAATAATCAGTCACCACAGTATCTGACAGGTTATTTCTTCTCTTGGGGTTGTGAAGAGCTGCGACTGATCAGATTCAGATTTTTAAAGTACTGTGGTTTTCCTAAAGATATTTTCTCTTTACTCCACTTAAAGTCTTACTTGAGTCAAATAGAAGTAAGATTCTGTTCCTAAAACAATAATGACATTGTTTCTTCAATGTATTATGTTTCCCCAAACTTCCCCAAACTGTAGCTAGTCCATGGAACAAAATTAAGTTATATTGGATCAGGTTAATTTTAAATTCTAAAGATATGATTAAATCTATGATGTAATAATGTAAACTGACAAATTAATTGGCAGAAAATTTGACTAAATTTTTTTTTTAGGGTATTTAGAGTAGAAGAGAGATTTTTAAATATGAAAGAGTTAATGGATGGACTTGAAGAGGTCCATGAATCCTATACAATAACGTACAAAATATTGTTTTGAGGAGAATATTTTTCTAAGGAGTGTTATAGCTTTTTAAATGAAATTCTCCAGAGAATATAAACTAAAAACAAAAAAAATTTGATGTAGTAATCATATTTTCTTTAAATTACTGTTAATCCTTAGATAAACATAAATAGCAGGCATTTTCTATTCTTTTCTCTTGCATATTTCTTGTTCCTCCCTAAAATATATTTTTTAAATCTTTCACTAAATTATTTTATTTTAGAACCAAGTTCATTTAAGAAGCATGAAGTATTTAACATTTTTCAACCTCGGATAGATATCATTGATGCCTCATGTAACAAATATACAGTAGTTTAACTTTTTAAACTGATGTTAAATTTAGCCATCTCTAAATTTCCAAGCACACAGCATTTAATTAAAGGTCTTTTCCTGGTTTTATTTAAATAGTCTCCTTGCTTTTTTGCTCTCTCACATTGAGCCAAAATCTTGATTGAAAATAAGATTTTATAAACCACTTAGGACAAAAAAGACCCCCAACAGAAAACCCCCAGAAAATAGCATATAAGAAAACTTACGTTTAAGGTGGGGAAAAGTCAATCTAGTATTTAGAGAAGTAATTTAATGTACTCCTAAATGATAATTTTTTTTTTAATGTTCTGGGAGACAGCTTCCTTGCAGGCTTAATCTAGATGTAGGAAAGAAATTCCAAGGCTCATCTTCAAAGGAAGAATGTAATCAGGGAAGAATGAAGAAATCCTTGTTGTTAGAAAAACTGACAACACCTCTCCCTGACCCCACATATCTCTCTCTCTCAGAGGAAGGCTTTAGATCAGCAAGTCCTATCAGTCAACTTGCTTAGTTTTAAGCAACAAAAGCAGGCTTTGATTGACTTAAGCAGAAAACTGATTGATTAATTAATTAATTGGATAGTGTATAGCTCCCAGGATCACAGGGAACTCAAGAAAGTGGGTCTCAAAGGCAGTGAAGTTAGAAACAATGCCCATAAATCATATCTTACATTGGGTATAATTAAGTATACCATTACCTCTCCGGATGAATATTGGATGTTGCCCTTGCAAAATCTAGTACTAACACAGGCTACTTGATACTACCCCTAGTCCCACTTGACTGCCTCTGGAAACCATAGCCTGAACTGTCACCTTTGCTACCATTGTCACCACTTCTTCCATCTCTACTGCCACATCTTCACCATGGCTTCTGCCACCTACACCACCCACACCACTGCCACCACTTGCAAAAAGGGATGATTTCACTCCCTTTTACTTGAAGCTACTAAGCCAAGATAAAAGGTCCTTTCTTTAGATGCAAGAGAGGCTGAGAAGATTAGTATCCAGTTTATTAGCATTTATATTGAGAATCTATGTCACCTACCCAAACTCACAAAGTGAAAACAATCCAAATATAGAAAGGAATGATGGCACGGAGCAGCCAAAAAATATCCAGTGAGGTTTTCTTCTATTAGAACTTCTAAATATTTATTTGTAAGATACAACTACGTGTGTAATTACATATAATACATCATAACTATGCCTTGCACATCAAATACACACTCATTCCCTCCTTGAAGACTCGTTGGTTACTACATCCCATTTCAAGATCTCTAGAAGATGCCCATTCTTTTTCTTGTTCCAACACAATCCTATCTCAATTATCTTTAACAGTATGGACTAACATAAAATACTAAGAGAGAGAAAAAAAAAAAAGAAAGAAAACGAAAATTAATTTGTAGTGTGAACGTACACACATGACCCTGGAAGAAAAATAATGTTGGTATACTCTACTTTGTATCCATAATGAGTTGTAAAGCAAGAGTTGGCATTTATGACTTCCATATCTCACTAATCATCTCACATACTCAAGCCGCTTTCCTTCAGCCAGCACCTAATCCAGGCTGAGTTCCTTGCCCACATTATGGCCTAAATCTTCATTTCTTAGAAACCACACCCTGGAAGCCCTACCTCTATAATATTGTTTTTTATTCCATTTAATGCACATGGATGTATCGAAGACCTCCAGGGATCTATCTGTAGTCCTTTCTGTCCCCATTGTGTAGCAGCAAATCTGTTTTCATCTGAAATTCAGGCTAAATCACCCAAGCCAATTGAGTATTTTTGCCTTCATTAAGTGGCAATAGGAGCCTAAAATTGCCAGGCAGCAATCTCAGCTCCCAATTCAATGGAGCTTTTATAGTAGTTCCAGGCAAAGCATTCTTCCCTGGGTATGGTCAAACCTGTAAATGAGAGGAACACAGAGTTATATACATAAGAAGCAAATACTATGACTAGGAGAAAACGAATCATTTGATGAATTCCGAGCATATAAGCCATCCTCTACAAGAGCACAGCAAATTCAGCCAGAATTTGTCTCCCAGCTGGCACTGTAACGGAGTCTTCTATGGTTTTATAAGACAAACTGTTTCTCAATGTTAAAGGGTAAACCCAAGAAATCCCATGAAAAGCAGCCCACTGTGCCACAAGCATTTTGAATATTAGTTCACTGAATAGCCTCAAAAAGCCAAATAAGAAACATCAGTCCAGCTTGTAGTCATAGCATCTAAGTCAACAGAAGGAGCATTACTGTGTTGACTAATTGAAAGCATTTCTGCCTTGAAGGCTAATATATCCAAACCTTAATCACTGTCATTAAATGCCATATTACATGCTTCTGTCCAAGGAACTTATCTTACAGTAAATTAAATAATGAAGTAAAGGCAAGAGACAGGGACAGGAATCAAATATGAATGGATTCCTAGGTTTAACAGTAACAGTATTCAACTGCTTCGTTCTTGGACCTGTGTTGTCATGAATGCTATGGAAGCCTCAAGAAAATTAAATGGTAACCTAGAGAGATGATGGGAAGAGAATACAATACACTGATTGAGTTTACCCTAAATTTGCAAGATTAAGTTTCTACTACTGAGTAGAATAGGGACCTGTACTAAAAGTTCAGTTATGGAAAATCTAAAGTTGTTTTGGGGAACATGAGTTTTGTAGAATGAGAAATTTGTTTCTTTTTTGAATTAGTAGCTTAGACTATGATACTTTTTAACAGGCAAAATTACCCCCATCATGCTCACTTCTATATTTAGTCAGTTGCAAACGTCAAGTTTAAATGACCAATAATTAAAAATCTCTCCCTATATGCAAGAATGATATTTAACTCTCACTAGACTCTATTTATTTCTGGAAACAAGGGACCATGTCTTATTCACTTTTCTACTAACTCTTAGCGCCTTTGATAGTACCCTTAGCACAGAATAAATACTCAAAAGCATTTAATGAATGAATAAAGTAAGGAGGAAACACATTAGCAGAATGATCTTCTTAGTTGTACAACAGCAACAGTAATGAATTGTTCCACCCACTCCATTATCTTACACACATACCTTTACTCAGTGAAAACCATTGACTAGAATTAAGAACACTTCTAAAATTAAACCAAAGTCAGTAGACTCCCTTTCTCCCCAGTTCCTAAGTCACTATTTGATAACAAGACTGAACTTTAGACCAGAAAATATTACCCCATGGGCCACTAGGTAGAGAAAGCTAGTATCACAAGTCCAGTGTTTTGAAATGACAGCCAGATGACCCATAAATGCTGAATGAAGCCAGAGACCACCCACTTCATATCTTCTTTACAGAATGAAATGCAATTTCTTACTTCCTACTTTGATTTTTTTTTGTATTCAGTAGTACTGTGCAACTTGCCTAAAATTAGATGGAAAGAATGAGCTTTATTCCAAGATTTGCTTTTATTGCAAGATGGTGACTTTAAAAAGTTTCATTCATTGTGCCCTTTTATATAGTTCCCACCAAGAAATTGCAGGAAATAACACAAGACATTCTCTTTATTTTGAAAGGCAGGAAATGTTAACACAGAGGGTTTATATAGAGAATGTGTCTTTAGAAAAATAGGTTTCCTACTATATTCCATGTTATGACACTTGCTCCAGAGGACCCATGCATTTGATTCAAGGAACCTTAACAAATGAGGAGGGAATTGAACTAAACTTAATTTTTAAATCAAAAGAGATATTTTTACATGAACATGTGTTTCTATAGTAACGCACTAAACAGGGCTTAGAAAAACATTGTGTAAGTACCATAGTAGTAGCTGTGGATGACAAGGTATCATCACAAATAATAGACTCAAAATACCGAGTTCTCATCTACCTTCAAACACAAAGGCCTTTCCCCCCGAAAGCCTGTAAGCAACCTACAATTCTCCAGAATAAGTAGACACAGAACATTTAAGAATATGAGAAGTTGGTCTTTAAAGCATTGCATTGTTCTAGGTTTCAATGGTATAATTGAACTCAAGTACCACAGGATGTAAATATCAATCACTCCCCCACAACCTCCTTCTTCATTTCCATTGGAAGTCATTAATTAACACATCTTGGAGATCTTTTATGACTCAGAATCTAAGGAGAGCCCTAAAAGCTGTTATTTGGTGGAAGGGCTAGGAAAATCCAACAGTTGTCATGGCAAGAAAGATTAGTAATCCATCCATTTATGTAAAAAAATTAAACAAGTAATAAATTTAAGTCTTGCCATTAAAGCATTACAAATTTATGACAAAACTCAGTCTATAATATTAGCAGAAAAGTGTTGCTTCTCTAATAACAAAATTTCCATTTTCAAGAAGTATTCCTAAGGTATTGTAGGTGAATTTAAGCATAGGAGTATCTATGTGAAACCAAAAATTCAAACATTTTTCTTCATAACAGGATCTTGTGAGAGAGATGAAACTGGAGACCCCTATTTAGGAGAGCCATTAAAATGGGAGGTCCTCTGCCTAAAGCTTGTAGGCACTCTTTTAATATTAGCTATCAGATTACCCTTTGGTGCAAGTTCAATATTTATCTCTACTCTCATTTGGCTTGTATCATTTCTTTCACTTTAACTACCTATGTCCACAGGCCAAAATCTTATTATCCTTTTATCTTCCATCTCAAATGGAACCTCCTCTATATTTTCCCCAGTAGGCCGCTCCAGACTCAGACTCAAGCACATTGTAGAAATATACTCTCGGCTCTTCAAACATTCTCCTTTTACGTCTTACATGATAATTGTCATGCTTCCTGTCTTGTATTTTAATTATTTGGATATTTGGATAATGTCTTCAAGCCTTATTTCAAATCAGGTGTTCTCAAACTTTACAACATGAATTAAGAATTATCTGGATAACTTGTAAAAGATTCAGATTATCACTCCCACAAATTCTGAGTTCAAAGATCCATGATGGGGGCCTTGGAATCTGTCCTTTCAACATGTTCTCTGTATTCTGTTTTATTCTCCTTGATGTTCAAAAATGTTCCCTTTTCACCTACAGCCAAGTCATAAGGCCTCTCTTTAAAAACATTTTGGCTATATGCCCGTGGATTAGAAAATTTCCCTAGGTTCCCCATTCTACCATCTACTTTTTTGGCCATACTTGAATATCAATAAGATTAAATAGGATGCAGCAACAAATAAACCCTCATATCTCAGTGACTTAAAACAACAAAGTTTTATTTCTTCTTCATATCATATACCTGTGCAAATCAGGTAACCCACCTCTAGAGTTTAGCCATTCCATATGAAACATTACCTACAAGTTATTTTTAATATGGACTATATATCACTTCTCTTATTTCACTAGCTAGAATGCATCATCTGACCCCAAACTTAGTGCAAGAGACACAAGAAAATATAGGATGCATGCATTAAGAGTCTTTGAACAAATTACAATGTCAATTGCTTGGCTTTTAATAATATCCTACAGCGACTCCAACTCAAAATGTCCTAAAGAAGACTTACCAGCATGATAATAATTATGACAGCTATCGTTCCTTGGGCACTTACTACATTTTTCTGGTAAGTGCAATGCAAGACTAACTTAATTCTTTTTTTTTTAAGTAACCTCTACACCTAACGTGGGGCTTGAACTCACGATCCTGAGATCAAGAGTCACATGCTCTACTGACTGAGCCAGCCAGGCACCTCAAGACTAACTTAATTCTTGCACAACACATGGGGTGAGTTTTATTAACTACAATTTTTGAAAGGCATTGAAATTTCAGAAGGCATGGTAATACAATTTGCCCTAAAACTGTTGCTTGTTAGTTGTAGAGCCAGCTATCAAACTAAGCCTATATCTCCAAAGCTTATTCTCTTAAAGCAATGCTTTATATTTCCTTGAAAGCCACTTATTCAAAGTAATTTTTATAAGCCACAATTATTACTCCCCATTGATTGTGGAATACAGTCCAAAATGTCTTAGCATCACACACAAAGCCTTTCCTGACTTATTTTTGTCAATTCTCTGGCCTACTCTATCATAATTGTACCCGTTTAAAAATTCTTTCAGCCATATTAACAATGTGCCTTTTCATTCTAGCCTGGATTTTTTTTTTCTCACTTGGTCACTCTTCCTGCTATGTTCCTTATCCCATCTAACAGTTTCTCATCTATATGTCAGTTACTACCTTAGACATTGCACTTTCGCAAAAATATGAAGATATTAAAAAAAAGTTGTAAAAATTTAGGGAAAATTACCCTGTGAAAGAGAATCATGGAATTTGGTCAACAAAACAACTAACATCTCAGAGGGAAGAAAAGAATGAGCAGAATACTACATTAAAACACACTGAAATAAAAATAGTGTTGTAAAAGAAACAAAAAGCTATGACATCCATAAAACGTTAATACACTTGTAGGAGAGAAACTTTGTGGAAATGAATATAAAAAATGACTTAAAATATAAAAAAACATATATAGTTAAAGATTATATTATTGAGCTGCAAAATAAAGGAATTCCCCCCAAAAATGCCATTTAAACGTAACTTCAATTTCATTATACCATTTAAAAAGTAACAATAATTCCCTTGTATGATCATCTATCCAGTTAGTTCATACTTACCCATTGCCTTTTAGTGTTTCCTTTAGTTTATTGGATCAGAAAACAAAGCAGGCATACATTTTAGTTTTTTGATAAGTCTCTTAGGTCTCCTGTATTCTATAGTTCTCTCCTTCATATCTTTTTCTTTTCTTTTTCTTTCTCCTCTTCTTTCTTTCTTTTCTTTCTTTCTTTCTTTCTTTCTTTCTTTCTTTCTTTCTTTCTTTCTTTTTTCTTTCTTTCTTTCTTTCTTTCTTTCTTTCTTTCTTTCTTTCTTTCTTTTTCTTGGGGGAGGGGAGGGGTTGCTGTATTTTAAAGAACTGGGTTGTCTGTTGTCCTATAGAGGTTATCACAGTCTTTGTTTTGCTGAGAGCATCTCTGCTTTATCTGTTAACTTGTTCTTTTGTTCCCTGTATTTTTTAGAATTTGGTACTTAGATCTAGTGGTTTAATTAGATTCAGTGTCCTTTTTTTCATGGCAAGTGTATGTGGTGACTTAAACTTCTATCAGGATGTGTGTAATACCTATTCGTCCTTATGTAATGTTAGCAACCATTGATTCTGGTTGCCAAGATGCACTTAATTAAGATGTTTCAAAATGGCAATGTACCTTTGATTATCTGGAATGCTTCTGTAAAAGGAAACATCCCCTCATCAAATATTTGGTTACCCTGAGGTACAGTTTATATAGGAAAGGCATGATCACTATTTGATTTTTTCCTTTGTTTGTCAGTTTTCCAAACAATGAGTTCCTTAGCAATCTTTAAAGTTAAAATATGATTTTTAGTGCCATTTTGAACATATTCATATTCTTGTTTCAAACCATTGCAGATACTATCTATATCGATAACCTCTTTTCCTCATCTTTAGCCTGGGAGTTTATTCAACTTGGCTTCTGAGTCCTTTTAACAGGACTCTGTTAGTCTTTCATAGTTTCATGCTTTGTGGTATGAAAAGATGTTTTAGATTCATTCATCTTATACACTTCCTTGTCCCAGAACTAGAAGAAACATGATAAAAACTATCTAATACCCCTGGGAATAAAACAACCAAATTTAAACAGTATGAAAGAAGACTCGACTAAATAGATAAATTTTACTTTTGCCAATAAATTAAAACCAAACTTCTGAAATTATTCTATAAACTCAGTGTAATTATGGCAAAATGCCAGCAAGGATTTGGAATTCTAAAGTTCAAAAAAAAAAAAAAACAACTAACCAGGAAATGTGCATGAATAGCCAAATCTTTGAAAAATTGTTCATAAAATGTGTATTATTTATATTATTGTTTTACATATAACATATTATATATTTTTGATACATACCAATAATATGTTAAAACATATGAAAGTCTATGCTAATGAAAACATACAAAAAATACCACTGTGTTGCCAAAAGAACTGGTAAAAAGAAAAAAAGAAATTTTTAATGGAAATACAGTTTATGATAAAATTGACAATTCAAAAGAATAGAAGGATGGGGCACCTGGGTGGCTTAGTTGGTTAAGCACCTGCCTTTGATTCAGATCATGATCTCACGATTCTGGGATGGAGCTCCCTACTCAGCGAGGAGCCTACTTCTCCCTCTCCCTCTGCCCCTTCATTCTTCTCATGCTCTCTCTCTGTCTTTTTCTCTCCCTCAAATAAATAAATAAATAAAATCTTTAAAATAAAAAAAAAACAAAAGGATAGAAGGATAGTTTAATAAATGTTAAGACAACAACAAGTTGGAAAAAATTCTTACCTCACACCCTATTTAAAAAAAATGCCAATTAGATTATGAGTCAAAATATATAAAACAAGTCTAATACTACTACTAGAAGAAAACATTAGCAAAGTACACATATACATATTTTTCATTTTGATGTTCAGGAGGGCTTTCTTAGCAAGAAATAACACTATATACACTAAAAAAATGCACAAAAATTAAAACTTCCCTATGTCAAAGGATCTCACAATCAAAGACAAGCAAAGGACTAAAAGAGAATATCTGAAATTAATAGAAAAAAATATATATCTATTGTAGAGTGTTTACAAAAGAAATTTTTAATAGGCAAAGAATAAAGAGAAAAATTTACAAAAGAAGGAAAAGTGGTCCATAAACCTGTAAATGACATTCAAACTGACTAGGAATCAGAAAAATATGCGTTACTACTTTTTACATAAAATTGAATTAAATTAAGGGGATTGATAATAACTATTATTACCATGGATGTGGGGAAATGGGCCCTGAAATTCACTGCTGGTGAGAGAGTAATTTGTATGGCTTTTTGGAGGGCAATTTAGTAGTACTGAATACAATTTTAAAGAAAACCATTGATCCAGTAATTCCACTTTTGGGAATTTATCCTACAGAAAAAGGCATTTATCCTACAGAAATACATTCACATGCCAACAAAGTTACATGTTCAGGACATGAACCACAATACTGTTTATAATACAAACACTGGAAACAACTTAAACATCTCTCAGTAAGGGAGCAGTTAAATTATAGTGCATCCACACTATTAAAATAAAGTGGTTAACGAGAATAAGGAAATCTACACAAGCTTGCTGAGAATCCTATGCTAATGATTATTAAGGGGAAAAAGCAGGCCACAGGAAAATAACGTATAGAATGCTCCCATTTATGTATTTTAAAAAACATACGTGTGTGTGTGTGTGTGTGTGTGCAAATATACATAAAGATGTCAACCCAGAGAAAAGTCTGAATAGATACTAACTGTGAGCAATGGACACTTTCAAAGTGAATAGTTTCTGGAGAAGTAAGATTTCTTCTTCAGTTATTTACACTTACTGAGTTTTGTTTTGTGTGTGTGTTTTTTTGTTTTGTGTGTGTGTGTGTGTGTGTGTGTTTACACAAGGAGTATTCATCTATTTCTCGAGTAATTAGGGAAAAAAAAGAAAGTTGTTTTCCTCATGATAAAATTGCTCTGAGATGAAGCTTCCAATTATTTTGCAGCTGCAATTAGGCCAATATTGAAGCTAGAAGAAGGTGTATACTTTATCATTTATAGTTAATCAGATAGAAATTATCTGGATGCACAAAACTGATCATTTAATGAAAATTAAAAAGCAAAAGAAGAGAATATCAGTTTTATGTCCTCATCAGATTCTGCATTCATATTTACTCTCAAAAAAATTCACATCCACATCAGATTCTTTTAAGAGTCCAAGGAAAAGAAAGGATCTTTTTTCCAGGGAAAAAAATACACAAGGGGACACACACACACACACACACACACACACACACACAGAGTCACATAGATATTTCTTGGAGAGAACTGAATTTGATTATCTCCATTCCAAAAACTGTTAATTTGGAGATTAATGTGCCTTAGATGAGTCACTTAAGCTCTCCTAACCTCCATTTCCTCATTAAAAAGAGAAAGAGGGGAGGCAGAGAGAGAACGATAGAAGAAGGGAGCAGGGGGAGGAAGAGGAGGAAGAAAAAGAAAAGGAAAAGAATTGCTTCTTTCCCTCAGGGATTTTTTTTTTAAGATTTATTTATTTATTTGATAGAGATAGCGAAAGCGAGCATGAGCAGAGGGAATTACAGAGGGAGATGGAAAGGGAGAAAGAATCTCAAGCCAATTCCCCACTGAACACAGAGCCTGACTGGACTTAGGGCTTGATCTCAGGACCCTGAGATATGACCTGATTGGTAACCAAGACAGACACTTAACATACCGAGCCAGCCAGGTCCCCCAGGGATTATTTTTAAATTGGATGTTTTATTATAAAAGTTTTCAAATATGTAAATGTATAAAGAATAGTTTAATAAAACCTCACGTACCCATCACTTAGCTTATATAATTACCTACTGGAAGCTAATCTTGTTTCATGCATACCTGACTCCCTTCCACCCTTCCTCTAAATTATTCTGAAGCAGATCCCAGACATCATATTATTCCATATAAAAGTACTTCAGCATGTAGCTCTAAAAGATAAGAATTCCTGTTTAAAAATACAATCATAAAACCAACATACCACCAAAAAAGTTAAACACAACTCCTTATTAACATTAAATACCTAGGGGCACCTGGGTGGCACAGCGGTTAAGTGTCTGCCTTCGGCTCAGGGCGTGATCCTGGCATTATGGGATCGAGCCCCATATCAGGCTCCTCCACTATGAGCCTGCTTCTTCCTCTCCCACTCCCCCTGCTTGTGTTCCCTCTCTCGCTGGCTGTCTCTATCTCTGTCGCATAAATAAATAAAATCTTAAAAAAAAAACATTAAATATCTAATCGGTACTCACATTTCCCCAATAGTTTTGTTTTTCACATTTTTTAATGCTTATTTGCTTGAATCAGGATCAACATTAACTCCACACATTGCAATTTGTTAGCATATTTTTAGATTTATTTTAATGTGGAGTGCCCTCCAACTAACCTCCCCCCATCCTTGCAATTTATTTAGGGTAGATACTTTTGTTTCTACCCTTTGTCGAGTTTTTCAGTCCGAATTTTACTGATTACATCTCTGTTGTGTCAATTAACATGCTCCTCTGTCCCCTGTATTTCTTGTAAATTGATTAGCCCCAAAGACTTGATCAGACTCAGATTCAGTTGTTTGGGAAAACTACTATATACATGGTGGTGTGTGCTGCTATCAGGTACATGGTTTCTAATTGTCTGTCTTGTGATTTGGGTAGTCATTAATCTTAACTGCCTAGACTCTTATTAGAGATGTACAGTTTTGAAAAGAGCTTTTATGTTGAAAATTTACACTCACAAGCTGACAGGCTTAGTACTCATTTCTCCAATTTAATGAAGAAACACCTATGACTCAGATGTGAGAAGAATAAACCAGGATGAACCCAAATAACTTCAACCAACTTACAAAACACCAAAAAGATAGTTTAACACATTCCTATTCTACTCCTCCATATGCACTTTTTTTTTTTTAGAAAAAAAATTTTTGCCTTCATTTAGACATGAGGAATTTTGTCTCATCCCCAAACTAATTTCCTGGTGGGGTGGTGGTAGGGGCAGTGGAAACAGGTAGAAGAAGATGCACAGGTCATTTCTGTTGTGCATATATATGGGTCTACTCTCATATCCCTTTATGCCGTGTATATCAGCCACAACAATAAATTTAAGAGACAAAACAAAAGGAAGAAAAATATCCCACAACTTTGTCTATGTGGCTTCAATAAAGGACAAAGCAAAGTTATAGATTCTCTAAAGATCAGTAGCAAATATTTGGAGCATACTAATAAAAAAATATATCACATTTTTTTCCAATCAAACCATATTGGAATTAACACACAGAAAAAGACTTATTCACAGACTGAGGGCATGGGGGGGGGAATGGGATAGACCGGTGATGGGTAGTAAGGAGGGCATGTATTGCATGGTGCACTGGGTGTTATATGCAACTAATGAATCATCGAACTTTACATCAGAAACCAGGGATGCACTGTATGGTGACTAACATAGTATAATAAAAAAAATATTATTATAAAAAAAAGACTTAGTCAGATCTGCTATTCATTAGAATAGTGTGGTAAGTGTGATTACTCTCCTTTCATCTTTGCTTTAAATTTTCATTCATTTATTCAGTAATTTACCAAAAAAACATGTATTGAGTGTCTACTATAGGGGTAGACATTTTTCCAGGAAATTTAAGTATATAATAAGCAAAATTAATCTAGAAAGTAAAACAGTCAAATAACAACACAGATAAATGTTAAATTACAAGAAGTACATGACATTATAACAGATTATAATAGGGGGACTTGACCCAAACAGGAGGACCGGAGACTGCTTTCCTGGATGAGAGAGAAGCCACCTTGGCACAGATTTTGGAGTAAATAGAAAATAAAGGAAAATGAGCATCTCTTTTCAGATTTAGCTGTGAAGGTGGGCAGGGAGTAGAGAAGTCTGAGTTGAGAGATGAAGGATGAGTTGACAAGGTAACATGGCAAGGGACAGGAAGAAGTGTCTTCCAGTGAGTGAAAATACTGGGTGAAAGCTCTAGATCAGCAAAGAGGAAACATGACTA
Organism: Ailuropoda melanoleuca; assembly: GCF_002007445.2. NCBI lineage: Eukaryota > Metazoa > Chordata > Mammalia > Carnivora > Ursidae > Ailuropoda > Ailuropoda melanoleuca. Next base: position 30,436,975 of record NC_048233.1, read on the forward strand.
TGGTTGGAATATTTTTTATTTGATGGGGATGGAATGTGAGATGAGACTACAGAGTTAGAGAGTGTGACTGGATCAATAGGACATTATGTTATCTGACTATATGGCCCAGGTTTTAGAGTATTCCATGTTTATGTACATTGTCCTAACATATTTGTTAATAGTTTCCCCTTTTGCTTTCAAAAGTGGCCCATTTCATGGGGCGCCTGGGTGGCACAGTGGTTCAGCGTCTGCCTTCGGCTCAGGACGTGATCCCGGCGTTGTGGGATCGAGCCCCACATCGGGCTCTTCCGCTATGAGCCTGCTTCTTCCTCTCCCACTCCCCCTGCTTGTGTTCTCTCTCTCACTGGCTGTCTTTATCTCTGTCAAAAAAATTTTTTAAAAATAAAGTCTTTAAAAAAAAAAAGTGGCCCATTTCAGACAATAAAGTATATTGCCCCTAACTTTATAGGCCATCCTACAAAATTAATCCCAGGAACAAGTGAATACAAATTTTTAACCAAAGAAGCAGGATGATCAGGTTTGATTGTAAAAAGTGTCACTCTGGCTTCATCAATGAGACTGTGTTATACAGGTGCAATATCGTGGAGGACTAGTTATAGGTTCTTGAAGAGGTTAGGCAAGAGTTGAAAATGACTGACAAGGTAGTGACTTACACATAAAGAAGTGGATCCATTTGAGAGATATTTAGATGGTGAGAACTTGATGACATGAGAAACAAATATCAGAGATGAGGGAAAGGAGGTCTTAAGCATGATACCCAAGTTTTTCTACAATATGTATTGGGTGATGGTATAAAGTTTGGCATAAAAATAGAGAAAGTTGACAATGGGATCATTTAGACTTGCATTTTGCCAGATCAGCAAGATGAACGTGCTAAAGAACTGTGGCATTACAGATGTTATCATGACTGTCCATAAGGAAACACGAAATCTAACCTATTGGATAAGGACAGTCAACGAGAGAGAAGACTGATGGATCAGGAACGAACACAGGAACCAATGGCCTGGAGGCCCTGATGATGCCAAAGAAAGATCATAATTGAACAAATTGATCAAGGAAGCCAGAATGTCATGAACTGTTGGTTGTAGAGCAGAAGTATTGGCTTAAAAATAACAAGGTAGTGGTGTACTCCACTTTCTCCTTCTGATCTAAGATTCCACCATTTCTTTCCTGGCCTCAAGTAACACTCCAGCTACTCTCCTTGCTTCCACTCATAATTCTTTATTCCTTTTATCAGAGAATAGTCAATTTTCTGCACTTCAACCAGAGTAGTCCTTTTCAGATGCAAAGCAACTATCTCCTTGTATTCAAATTTCCTAAGGCTTTTAAGGATTAAATTTAAAATTGCTTCCACCTAAAGGCCATGTGTATCTGGCTTCTGGCTTCTGGCTCCCTCTCCAAGTTCAGGTTCTGTCACTATTTTCCCCTGCTCCAGGAGTAGGCTTCTTGCTATTTCTCAAACATAGGCAAGCTTGGCCTCAGGCAAAATATTCTTGCTGTTTCATTAGTTCTTTCCCAAGATGTTGGATCAACCCTTTAGGTCACTGAAATCTTTGCTTAAATGTCATTCCTCAGAGTCCTTTCCCAACTGCTGAAGTAACATTCTCTGTCTTTATAATATTTCATTCCACATCACTTAACTACTGAAATTATATTATATACTTATTTTATTATATTATTTTCAAGTCTTTTCCAGTAGAATGTAAGCTCTTTAAAGGTAGAAAATTTTTAGTTCACTACAAATAAAAACTAGGAGCTTGATAAATATTCACTGTATATAATCGCAAGTAGGAATTAAGATCAGGACCTCAGCAGCCAGGTTTCAAATGCGTGACCACAGGAATGTTGATATTCTCCAAATTGGACAAAAGTTATCAGGTATGTGAAGAGTGGCACGGAAGAATATAAAAGTCAGAAATTCGGAAAGGAAGATTTTGATATCCACATGTGCTGTTGGTTCAGTAGTTCAGTAGTCAAGCTATATCTTGTCAACTCTCACACTTTGTATTTTCCTCCTACAAGTGATTCAGGCTTTTGTTCAGAATTAGTAAGTATGAATATATATTTATCTTGAGTATGATTTATTATGCATCTTCAAATGGAATTCTTCATATGGAGTTCTTTAAATATTATTAAGGACATTTGCATAAAAAAGGAAGTGTCTCTCAAAAGGACTGCTTGTCTCAAAATAAAAGCTATAGGTATTTCCTGAATAGAATTTAAAAGCTTTTAAACATTACTGTCACTGAGGTTATCTTCTATTACATTCATACTTCATGTGTTATATCAACGTAAAAAATTCTTCGCCTTTTCTAAAAAACATATTCATGCTACCAACTTTTATTTATTTTACTTTTTTATATTAACGTATAGTGTATCATTAGTTTCAGAGTCCACACCCTGACTAATGAAGCATGAAGCCATTTCAGGTCCACTGGGATTCCAGTCAGTTCAGGGCCAGTGCTCTGTCATCCTTCTGCATTGCATCCACCTGAAATTTCTCCTGTATTACACAGGCACGTTGATAAATGACTATAATTTTTTTGATGAAGGCTAAGAAGACTTTACTGTCACCACTATTGAAAAATGTTTCCTCAAATAGATTTGGTCTTCTAGTTATTCAACATAAAGTCATTGAACTCTGGATTCTGTAGAAGTCTTGGATGTGGGAATGTGCATTATGTGGCCACAGTTATATTCAGGAAAGTTGATTTTCTGGCTGGTGTCTTCAGGCACAGGTTTGTTAGAGGAACCAATACTGTCGGTTCTAATGTCCAACTCCAAGTATCAGAGAAACCAAGCTGCAATGAGGATGACATTTTAACGAGAACAGTCCTGCAATATGGTTGGACCTTGTTTCTGGCTTCTTTGCCAGATTCATAAATTCTTTCTCTCAGAAGTGGTGGGGGTAAATTGTGTTTGAACAAAATAAAACAAGACAAAACTGATGGAACCCTTGTATAGAACAAAGTAGGAAATTACAAGCGTTCAGGAATATTTAAAGTAGAAATCAGTCCATTTCTGAATGAGTATTCCCCATAAGTACAGGAGGATTAGAAAGACAAAATGATCAATACAGAATAGTTTTTCAGGCTAGGGAAAAACCAAAGATTTATTATTTCCGTTGACAAGTGCAATTACCAAGTAAGCATCAAAATCGGTGTCACTATGCCATCAGTGGAGAGTGAGAGCTGAATGAAAGCTGTAGATCTGAGTTTAAATCATGGTCCCAAACACTTATTAGCTGTGAAGCCTTTGAAAAATTGCTTCAATCTCTTTAAGGCAATTTTCCCGTCTGTCAAGTGGGGATAATAATACGTGACTTGCAGAGTCATTAGGAAGATTTAATGAGAAAATGGAAGTGCCCATCATAGTGTTTGATACACAATAGGTGTTCTATAAATATGAATTTCTTCATTCTGTTTTCCTTTGCTCCCAAGAAAGACCACAGTCTTAAAACTTGACATAGTTAGCGATGGTAAGGTTCTTATGAAAGGAATGGTAGATACACAAATTTTATTCATTGCAGTATGAGTTATTTCTTTTGACTTTAAAAACCCAGGATGAATTCATCGCATTGTATAAAACACAGAAATAGCTCTATCTGGAAGCTGTTAATACATTCACTGTATCAATTCTGATTAATTAATGAGTCATATCGTTTCTAAAATGAGGAATGTGATCAGATCATGGTAATCAATATATTCTAAACTCAAAGACAAAGAATCCTCAGTACATGCTAAAAGAATGGTTCTAATATTGTGAACCTAATTTAAGCCCAACATCATAAGTCAATAACATCAACAAAATACAGACATCCTCCACACAATATCTTCCCAGCTAATACTTTTTTAAAATGCCTTTTCATTTTGAAATAGCTTAAGACTCATAAGAAGTTGTGAAAAAAATAGTAGATTTCTCAACTACCTTCATCCTGCTTCCCCCACTAAAGATATCTTAAATAGCTACAATAATATTCAAAACCAGAAAATTTATGTTGTGAATAGTAAATAATACTACTAACTCAACTACAAACCTTATTCACACTTCACTAGTTTTTTCATGCTTTTTTGTTCTTAGTACCCAGATATAAAGAATGTAAGTTGCTATCAATTTATGTTTTACTGGACAGTGTTTATATGGAAAAAGTATATTCATTTCCTCCAAATGCAAGACAACATATTTAAAAAGGGATGTGTAAAAAAATTACATTCTGTATACAACTGGGGAGACTGGGTAGATTATCGAACAATGTGCTAAACATTTTGAAAACCATACTAAGTAAATGTGCATTTAAATTCTCCTCCATCCACAACTTTCAAGTTCTGTCTCAACTTGACTCAGTAAGGAGAGTGTATTGTAGGAAATGTCCTTGTTTTTAGTGGTTGCTTTTTGTCTGCCTATGTGTAACAAATTTATTTATTACTGTTTTTTTCCTGTGTGCTTGTCATGATAACTCATGCAAATTCAACATGTTACTGCTTAAAAAGGAACTGTTGTGTTTTTTAAAAAGTAATCACTGGTGATCAGGAAGCTGTGTTTAAAGCATGGTAGATCTTAACATTACGGTATGCTATTTACTGGCTTTTAGTTTAATCCTGGAAATTTGTTGGGGCAATTTGAGATGATGTATAATGTGCTGTAATTTTCCTCTTTCAAAATAATGGGTTATAGGCTCTCGGTTAGTATTCTCACACCAAACTTCTGATTTTCAGCAACAGATTACTGATATTAAGTGAGAGATGTCAGTATACAGATTTAGTAACATGGAGATTCCCTGGAGCAGATAAATCAATGGAATGTGATCATTCAGTTATCCCATGGGATGAACTGTTCCATCTAGAATTTAAAATATGACCAAAGTAATGCCAAAAATCAGTGAGGAATGGAAGATATATTCAATAAATGATGATGAACAAACTGAGAAACTGGAAACAAACATTTTAAAAACTTTACCTCATAAACCTTTGTTTCTCCTCATTCTCTTCCCTTCCCTGGAAATCCCACTGTTCCTGTTCTTTAACTTCCAGCAGTCTACTCTGCACTCAAAGAATGATCCCCCTGGCTCTCTTTCAGGACATACCCTGCTCACTCCTATAGGTAACTGTTGGCCTACATTCAACTGAACCCTTCCATCTTCTATTGGACAAGTCTTAGTTCTGCCCTATTGCCAATCATGTCTAAGAAGATGTAAATAAATTACCTTTATTATTTCTGCAATAAGACGCTGCTTTTACAGTTCATCCAAGCTTAAAGGTGGGAGCAAAGGTTGTATTTGTGTTTGATGCTAAGACAAACATCAAGGGTCTGAGGAGGGAAAAGTTTATTTATAGATTATTCTGATCCTGTCGTTTGTCTCTGACTAGTAGCATTTAAATCAAAAGATTACATATAAATGTGATGTTATAGTTCTTTTTCAGTAATGTTCTTTCCTCAAGAAAAGTCTGATTAGGTCATCTTCTGTTATAACACTCAACTTAAAATTCATGCTTCAAAATTCACAATCAAGGAATTTTACTCAGAACTTGGCAACTACGGTATATGAATGTGCAATAATCTCATTTGATTATCCATCTTTTCAATAGAGATTAACAAATTTTCATGCACTATTATCATCATATTAATAATTCCATCTGCTCAGTATCACCTTTGTACTTTTCACTTGGTATTGATTATAAGAACTATTTGAAAGCTTCCTATTTACCAAGAAAATCTATGTGGGAGAAATCTCACATCTTTGGGTTCATGTGTGTAGAATCTGATGAAAATAAATGATCTGTTACTCAAGAAACAATAGAAGCTGAAAATATTCTGGCTTCTAAGTGTATTTATTTCCTTCAAATAAATTCAATATTTTTAGGCTTTGCCAGATATTTGTCAAAAATTCTCTTCTAGCCATTTGTTTTTCCCAAATGAAGACTGTGGGAATACTTGGTGTTGACTTAACTATGAGTTTGGTTATATTGATCCATACTTAATATTTTGAACTGCACTTTCTGTAACAGCCATAATTCAGTCATTTGGCTCTTAGAACACCTCACTGAAGAGGTTGTTGAACTCCATGCAAAAAAAGGGATTAGAAGTATGTATGACAGTTTGTCTTTCTATGGGGGAAACAAAATTTATTCACATGCAGACGTTTCCTGCCCTCCCTCTTTCCTCCTCCATCAAAATGGCTTAGAGAGTCTGTCTCAGCCCACTCAGCTACTCTTCCTTAAGGAGAATGGTAAGGGATACCAGCTACCAGTCTCATGTAATAGACAATATGGAGAATGGGCAGGGAAAATCTAGAGGGCTGGTCAATGGGGGAGGAGAAGAAGGGGGCAGCAGAGCAAAGCCCAGGACCACTCTTGCCTTGTGCTGAGATTTGGGAGTTGAAGAGGGGAGAATTCAGCAAGTTATAACCCCAGGTCAGCTGAAGGGTGTAACGGAATTAGTTCCTAAGGATGTACTATTGTGGATTAGAAATTATACCTTTTAGGGGAGCCTGGGTGGTTCAGTAGATTAAGTGTCTGACTTTGGCTCAGGTCATGGTCTCAGGGTCCTGGCATTAAGCCCCTGGAATCGAGCCCCAGGTTGGGCTCTGAGTTCAGCAGAGAGGCTGCTTCTCCCTCTCCCTCTCCCCCTGCTCATGCTCTCTCTCCCTCTCTTTGTGTCTCTTTCTCAAATAAATAAATGAAATCTTAAAAAAAAGAAATTATACCTTTTAATTGTATTTAAACGACAAAAGTATTTTAGAATTTGATTAAACTGGTCAGTGGATTAGATTTGTAGAATAGTAGGTTACAACTCAATTTCCAAAAGGATACTTGATTTCTTTGATTCTAACAACTTAGGCTGCTTTTACAGGAGTACAGGGCAGCTCTCTTCTCTCTGGTCCTCTACCCTATAAATTCTAGTTGCCTTCGCCTCCTGCTCCACACTGGGTCTCTTGCCCATGAGGTAAGCTGGGCTGTGCCTCAGTCCCCTCTGAGCCATGGCCTGGCAGCTCTGTCCTGGTGGAAGCTGGAGCACTCCTACGTCTCACCTCCTTTGTTTGCCCTCTCTCAGGCAGCAGTGTCCTGCACTGCTTTGTGTCTACTACTTGAATTCCATGGTTTCACATATTTTATCTTTTTTTTTTTCAGTTATTCAAGGGCAGGGGGATGGAGGAGTAAATCCAGTATTCCCTCATGTCCAAGAATTTGCAATCTTCTTTTTTATTCACCTTTAGTAGAGAAGAATAACTTCAATGCTATTTTACTCTTTAAAACTTAAAGATTTAAAATCATGCCCTCAGAGGCAACATTTACCAGGATCAAATGACTGGCTCATTGCTGTATTCATAGGCTTGTTCTATGCTATGATGGTTCTTCACCAGGATTCCGCTTTGAACATAGCAAGAGGGCACCTTTGGGTATCCCCCTAAATTCTATTTTCTGTAATACTTTCCTTTGTGCTCTGTTTATATAGATATACCTACATTATATTTCTTAAAGAATCCACAATTTGAAAGTACACAATATTCATTTAGCCACCCAAGACTTATCACTGAATCTCTGCATTTGTGTGTTTCTGTGTGGGAGGGGAAGTGGATGGTACGTGAGCATATCTCTGCACCCGCACATACACACAAAGACACACACATACTTCTGCATCCCAGAACCGTGAACGATAACATGCACTATTTTGTGATGTTGTCCAGCTACAATAATTTCTTTGCCTATCAACTGTCTTCATTTGTGGGGTGCTGGTTTCTCCACATCTTGGTTCTGCATAATCCTTCATCATGGTCAGCATCACAGTGAGTTTTGTAGCCAAGAAGTTTAACTCATCCACTGTTAAGTCAGTTAGTATGTTTCCCATTTCATTTTAAATAATGTATAACTCTCTTTTCATCTGACTTAAAATCATTTCTGAGTCATCCTGAACTCCCTCATTTCCTTGTTCTTCCCTACCTTAAGCCACTTTCCCTCCTAGAAAGATTTCCAATATTTTCTACTTCAAAAGTGCTTTCTGCCTTCCTCTTCGTGTCCCTTCCAAATTCCTTCCTTAGGTGTAACAAGATCGCTTTCTTTCTTCATGTGAAACCTTCTGAAATTCTTATGTACAAGATCTTTTACCATCCAGAGAAGCCACTTATTTTGAGTTCCCACAAATGCCATTCTGTTTATCTAAGAAACATGATCTGTACTATACTGCTATGCAATATGAGCAGTTCATTTCATAGATGTTTGTTCAGCACTTGGGATCCTTTCTGCTTGTAAGTCTGTAAGTCGCCTACAAATCCATCTATAAAACGTCTGAGGATGTAGGATGTGCTACTGACATTATTATGTCTGCCTAGCTCTGAACGCTTTACTACCAGATATAAGAAAGCACTTACAGAGTAAAACAGTTAAGCCCTTGATGATAACAATCCATTCACAGTTGGGTTTTCTCTTGTACATAATTAACACCTCAAGAAATGATCTATTTTAACACATACAGAACTCTCTAAGAGGGGAAAAAAAAAGACAGATGGAATGGGGAACGAGAATGGAAAAATGTGATGGTACAATGAACACCCCAGCATGCATTTTACATAATTTACACAAATCTGTTCTAATATGTAAGCCAGAATAAAAATAGCACAATTTGTCAAATAAAAGTTAAAGCTTTGTTGGAAATTATAAGCCTTGATTTATGCATCACATTGTTAGATTGGCCATTATTAAGTATACCATAAGGGCAGCAATCTAAGTATAAACATGCCCTCTTTCACAGCTGCACAATTGTCTTAATTGGCACTAATTTCCTCCAATTGCAGTATCATTTGTTTTCCTTGGTTTGGAAAAGCAGAGTGAGTTCACTTTCTGTATCAATACAGTGAGGAAAATAAGCGGAGGGCTTTGTTTTGCTTGCAAATAAGAGAAATTGATTCATAATCAATATGTGAAATACATTTTGTGATATAGCCTCAATCTTGCTCACTTCATTACATATACTGGGGCTTGAAACAGACCTAGGTAATATTATTTTGATATATGCTTTGTTTGAATTCACATTTTCTGTGGGTTAGGAATAGGCAGTAATTAGCCTTCAGAATATATTTGAAATATTTCAAAGTAAATTAATCCCACATTTCCTGTGTGTGATTAAGCTCAACAACCATAACGTCTCCATGGAACTTTGTTTTTGTTGAACATTGTTCACTTCTATTAAAGTAAATATACTAGTATTATGTACCATGTGGAACCCAAAAGCCAAAGAAACCATATAGGCTTTTATTGATGGATCCTGCATGACGGATTTTGTGACTTAGCCCTAAGTGTTCTCAGGTTTTAAAAAATTCAGGGAGATTGGTTTAACAATGTGTCGGAACAGCTCAAGGAACATTTTAAAGATGACAGTCAACTGATTCATCTCAATATGCTTTAAAATCATTTTTATAAAGTCACATTTGTTTTGGAAAGTGCAACATGAGGGAACTTTGATATTCTCAAACAGCTAAGAATTCAGTGGAGTCACTTGAAATATCCTTACAGCAGAAGAGCTCATTCAAGAAGACAGTCATGATGTGACGTTTTGACGGGATATGGCATCCTGTCATGTGGTATGGTCTGTCTCTTCTGAAGAGAAATATGTATTTTATATAGTTCTTTTAAAAGTTCCTCCTGGGAATTTCAGACTTCTCTGGGGGTCAGTTTATAGGATAAGATGTTCTTTAACATTGAGAAAAGTTTGATGCCTTTTCCCTTGGTCATCAGAGCACAGTTTTACAAAATCCCCGTTTCTCTTCATCCTGCCCCATAAGAGGCTTTGGGAAATTTTCTTCCATCCCAAGGTCATCTGGACCTGGGTATCTGGACTCAGTGCCAGCAATGGGACCTATTTAAATAGGTTGGCAAGATGCTCAGTCTTTGCCATAAGTTCCATTGCTTTTCCAGTGGCCTGATTCAGGCTTCTTAGAGAATGTAAATGTACTAGACTGGAGACCTAAGAGATGTCTCTCCCCCTCATTTCCCTGGCCATTAGCACGATGCTTGTCATAACAGCTCTCATAAATAAATGAGTTTATTTATCCCATGCTGACAATACTAGGAGTCACAAACTGTGAGTATCATTAAGTATATGGACATGATATTTATTACATTTCTGTTATCCTGGGTCAAACATAAATTTAATACTGAAACAATCTGGATTCCAATAACAGTTTCATTAGAATAGTGTAAACAGCTGGAAGCTCTTGACATTAAAAAGATAATTATATTTCCATAATTGTTTTACACTGTGTACAAGCTTAAGATAACCAGCCACTTTGTTACAAGTGCCATATTGGTGTCACAGCAACTTTGGAGGAAGTTATAATGAATGGGAAGCTGAAATGGTGATGACCTGAAGAGATAATTTAACAGTGACTACAGTGACTCCTGCTGGGAAGTCAATGCCAAGTTTCTGGCAAATATGTGAATTCTTGTGAAGCTCCGTATGTTTTCTTTTTATAAAATAAAATTATTTTTAATTGTTTTTTAAAGAATTTAAATTTTTTTTTAATTTCAAGTAGGCTCTACACACTAATGTGAGGTTTGAACTCACAACCCTGTGATTGAGAGTTGCATGACTGAGCCAGCCAGGTGTCCCTAAACTTTATTATTTTACAATAATTTTACAGAAAAGTAAATCTTTACAGAAAAGTCTTAGTGATAGTGCAGAGTTTCCATATTCCTTGTATCTGGTTTCTCCTATTCTTAGCATCTTTTATTACTATAGTGCATTGGTCATGATTAATTAACCAATATTAATACATTGTTATTAACTAAACTCAATGCTTTATCAGGTTTCATTAGATTTCCCCTAACAGTCTTTTCCTGTTTTTCTTAATTTTTTAAAAAAATTTTTTATTTAAATTCAATTTAATTAACATATACTGTATTATTAGTTTCAGAGGTAGAATTCAGTGATTCATCAGTTGCATATAGCACTGCAGTGCTCATTACTTCAAGTGCCCTCCTTAATGCCCATCACCCAGTTACCCCATCCTCCCTCCTACTTCCCCTCCAGCAACCTTCAGTTTTTCCCTATAGTTTAGAGTCTCTTATCGTTTGCCTCCTTCTCTGTTTTTGTCTTATTTTATGTTTCCTTCTCTTCTCCTATGTTCATCTTTTTTGTTTCCTAAATTCCAGTTGTGAGTGAAATCATGTTATTTGTCTTTTCCTGACTGACTTATTTCACTTAGCATAATGCCCTCTAGTTCCAGCCACATCATTGCGAATGGCAAGATTTCATTCTTTTTGATGGCTGAGCAACATTCCGTTGTATAATTATCTTCTTTACCCATTCATCTGTTGATGGACATCTAGGTTCTTTCCATATTTTGGCAATTGTGGACATTGCTGCTATAAACATTGAAGTGCATGTGCCCCTTCAAATCACTATGTTTGTTGTATCCCTTGGATAAATACACAGTTAGTGTAATTGCTGAGTCATAAGGTAGCTCTATTTTTAACTTTTTGAGGAACCTCCATACTGTTTTCTAGAGTGGATGCACCAGTTTGCATTCCCAACAACCGTGGAAGAAGGTTCCCCTTTCTCCACATCCTCACCAACATCTGTTGTTTCCTGACTTGATCATTTTAGCCATTCTGACTGGTATGGGTGGCATCCCATTGTATTGATTTGTATTTCCCTGATGCTAAGTGATGTTGAACATTTTTTCATGTGTCCGTTGGCCATGTGGATGTCTTCTTTGGAGATGTCTGTTCATGTCTTCTGCCCATTTCTGGATTGGATATTTGTTCTTTGGGTGTTGAGTTTGATAAGTTCTTATAGATTTTGGATACTAGCTCTTCATCTGATAAGACATTTGCAAATATCTTCTTCCATTCTGTTCATTGTCTTTTGGTTTTGTTGACTGTTTCCTTCACTGTGCAAAAGCTTTTTATCTGGATGCAGTCCCAATAGTTCATTTTTGCCTTTGTTTCTCTTGCCTTTGGAGATGTGTCTAGCAAGAAGTTGCTGTGGCTAAGGTCAAAGAGGTTGCTGCCTGTGTTTTCCTCTAGGATTTGGATGGACTCGTGTTTCACTTTTAGATCTTTTGTCCATTTTGAGTTTCTTTTTGTGTATGGTGTGAGGAAATGGTCCAGTTTCCTTCTTCTGCATGTGGCTCTCCAATTTTTCCAACACCATTTGTTGAAGAGAGTGTCTTTTTTCCATTGAATATTCTTTCCTGCTTTGTCAAAGATTAGTTGATCATAGAGTAGAGGGTCCATTTCTGGGCTCTCTATTCTGTTCCACTGATCTAAGTGTCTGTTTTTGTGCCAGTACCACAGTGTCTTGATGATTACAGCTTTGTAATACAGCTTGAAGTCCAGAATTGTGATGCCTTCAGTTTTGATTTTCTTTTCTGTTCCAACATATCACATTACATTTGTTTTCATTGTTTCCTTAAGGTCCTCTGGATTGTGATAATTTCTCACACTTCTCTTAATTTTAATAATACTGACAGTTTTGAAGAGTACTGGTCAGGTATTCTGTAGAATATCCCTCAATTTGGGTTTGTCTGATGTTTTCCTCAGAGTTAGACTGGGATTACAGGTTTCCAGGAAGAAGATCACAGAGGGTAAAGTGTCATTTTCAACACAACATATCCAAAGAATATACCACATCACTTATTACTAATGATATTAACCTGATACCTGGTTGAGGTACTGTCCATCAGGTTTCTTTTCTTCTGAAAAAATAGTTATTTTTTTTAAACTTCCCCCCTTTTTCTTAATATATTCTGGAAGGAAATCACTAGGCAGAGCCCACAGTTGAGGGGGAAGTTCTTCATAATTTATATCGAATTCTTTCTGAAAGTTTCAATCATTCAGTTATATCAGTGTAGAGCCACAGATATTTATACTTAAGGTTAAATCCAATACCATGTTACTAATTTTGTTGCTCAAATTGTACCAGCCTTGGACTTTAGATGGTTTTTAAGTTGGCTCCATGTCCCTTTGTCATACTCTCATCATTTTTTTTTCTTTTTTCAGAACTTCCTTACTTACTGGCACCACATTATGCTCCAGATTCATCTTGTATATTTCCTGTTCCAGCCCTAGAAACAACCATTTCTCCAACGATGCCTGGTTCCTTTTATTGAGGGATGTTATTAAAAACCAAGATTTGAATCTTGGCTATATATATTTGCCAGTTGAAGGACGTCTTTGTTGCTTCCAGTTTTTGGTGATTATGAATAAAACTGTTATAAACATTTGCATGCAAATTTTTATATGGACAGAAGTCCAACTCAGTTGAGTAAATACCTGGGGGCATAATTGCTGGCTTATGTGATAAGTCTATATTTTAGCTCTATTAGAAACTACTAAACTAGCTTTCAAAGTAACTTTATCATTTCGAATTCCTGAATTATAGTTCTTGTTGCTCTGTATCCTCACCAGTACTTGGTTTTACCAGTTTTTAGAAGATTTTAGCCATTCTAATAGGTATGTAGTGACTATGATTTTATGGATTTATTTTTTACTCAGTCTTAAGATTAAACAGAGAGTACATCCAAATACAGATTTTAGACATCACCAAATCATTGCCTATAGGTTGTTTTTAAATCATACATAAACAAATGAACATACACAGCACATCTGTGACCAGTATTTATCTGATGCTGGCCATATAAAGTTAATTTCAGGAAATATCTTCCACTGCCAACTTCCCAATCCCTTCTCTCTCCAACAATTCCTCCAGCTTAGTGAATTCTGACCTATTGACGGTATTCATGTTTTTTTCTGTACTTCACATCCTGTGTGTCCTCAATTCTTTCCTTAGCTCAGATCCCATGATCCATCATTCTAACCATTCTTTATTATTCTTCATTTCTTTGCCCCTCTCTCCCTCCTTTTTTATTCCCCTGGCAAAATTCTTACTTCATTTAAAGTCTGCACTTCTACCGGTTCCTATCTGCACCCAAGCAGCTGGATTTGAGTTGAGAAATCACAAATCACACTGACTGGTCTAACTTTACATGAGATCTTCGTGCTAAGCAGGAATTCCATTACACCTCCTTCATAAATTTACCTTTCCTCTCCCTCATACCTTCTCTCTCCTCAAATTTTCAACACCTTTTCCCCTATCCTATTCTCAGCTGATGGCATTGTCTCTTACTTAATTAAGAAAATAGAAGTCATTAAAAATAACTTCCACATATTTCCACCACCAAATCCATAAATCAACCTATATCTCCACCAACACACATGCTGTCTTCCATCCTATAGGGATGAATGAACTCTCTGTGTCCTCTCCAATGCCAAATCTTCCATTTGGTCATTGGATTCCAACCATTCCAAAATTCCATCACACAAATATTTAAGGACTTATCTCCTGAAGTTTCCCCTTCTCTTATCCCTGTTATCAACTTTTTTCTGTCATATCATTCCTCTCATCATTCATGCTGGAAAAGCACCCATCTTAAAAAACAACAACCCTGTACCCACATTTCCTCTAACTACTGCCAGATTTTTGCTGCCCCTTACAACTATGCCTGTCTGAAAATTTGTCTATACTTAATCCCCCTTCCCCTTCTCTCTTAGGCTGACTCTAGTCCACCTAATCCCTTCTTGTCATATTCACCAACAGCATCCACTTTAACCAACCCAATGGCTGCTTCTCAGTGCCCATTTACTTGACCTCAATACCCTAGTCACTATTAAGTAATAAGTTTAATGAAGTAAATAGTTATCCACTGCTTTGAAGAGTTGAATAAACAGTTTCTTGAAATACCTGACTTCCACTAGTAAATCTGTGGTCAGAGAGTCCTTCAGGTCACAAAAACCAAAGATTGTACTATATTATTTTACTCTAAGAAAAAGTTCAATAATCTAAAATAAAAATCAGGGGCGCCTGGGTGACGTAGTCATTAAGCTTCTGCCTTAGGCTCAGGGCGTGATCCCAGCATTCTGGGATCGAGCCCCTTATCAGGCTTCTCCGCTGGGAACCTGCTTTTTCCTCTCCCACTCCCCCGCTTGTGTTCCCTCTCTCACTGGCTGTCTCTCTCTGTCAAATAAAAAAATAACATCTTTTTAAAAAAATCAAATATATGTTCCCAATTAAAAAGAAAAACAAACTTTTTCTCCTGAGAAGTTATGGTTTACAAAAATTTACCTTTTGCTAAAAACTTAGTTTCATTGGTTCACAAGGCTTCTACTCAACTAGAAATGCCACAATGGATTTTTCAAAGACTTGCTTTGAGGACCAGAAAACATAATCTTACTTATCAGCTCATCAATTCAACATATATCATTCTTTATAAAGTGGAAAGGATTTTATCTAGTATTTTATCTAGCTTCTATAAGAGACTCTGTCAGAGAATTTGAGTAATACAGATAACATACAAGATTGAAATATTTCAATTATATTGCTATTTAAATTAAACTACAATTTCCATATTATTCATATAATCTTTAACAGTTGTAATTAACTGTTGTGGATAACTTTTTATTATTGTTGCTTAGGGTAGGTTGTTATTTCTTAAATTTTTTCAATACTTGAATAAAATGGTCAGTTCCTGGAAAAGGGGTGCAAATATCCATAAAGTGATTTTGTGTAACAGATGAAAAGAGAATTAAAATAGCAAAAGTAAATCAAAGTAACAAAACTTAGTTATAATTGCAGTCATCAGAATTAACTTATGCTTTGTAGAGATGATTAAATGTTATCTAGTATCAAACAATAACTTTTACATATTTACATGTAATAATGTG
Source organism: Ailuropoda melanoleuca (assembly GCF_002007445.2). NCBI lineage: Eukaryota > Metazoa > Chordata > Mammalia > Carnivora > Ursidae > Ailuropoda > Ailuropoda melanoleuca. Next base: position 30,452,691 of record NC_048233.1, read on the forward strand.
TAATATACATAAAGTGAGGTAAATTACAGTTATTACCTGATTTGCAGACTCTAACAACATGTCTGTGGAGTCCTCCAATTAAACAACTTATTTTAGTTTAAAGAGATCTTTGTAACCTACAGAACTTTATCATGCTCTTTTCTTTTTTTTTCTCTTATTCAAGATCAGTCATACACATATATGAAACCAAAGTTTGTGAAACAAATTTCCCAATGAAGAAGTTTTTGTTTTCTTGACCCAATCAATCACCTTTAGTTTATCAAGGACTTAGAAAAAAGAAAGGGCACACAGATAAAAGGAAAGGTAGCTCAGGTTTCCTGCCCCTCTGTTACTACCTGTAAGGTCATTCTAAGGCATTATTTCTTCCTCTCTAATGTCTGGATGAAATATTGAACATTCAAATCTATTCCCAAGGCTATGGTAAGAACCAAAGGTAGTCATGTTGTTAAAAGTACTTTGCAAATTATAACACTTCAAGTAAAGAATTACTATTATGATTAAGATATCAAACAAATTCCTCAGCAAAATTCCCCAGAGAGAAAATTCATTCAAATAGAAAGGGGTAGGTTTTGAATAGATGAACATTCAAATGACCTTGTAATCAATTATTTCTTAATTTAGAAAAAGGAAACAAAAATTCAGTGTCTTGAGCTCTGTGTCACTGGTCTGCATTTGTATTAAAGACCATTATGTTGATATGTGTGATAAGGTATTAGAAATGCACAGAGCACCTGGGTGGCTCAGTTGGTTAAGCATCTGACTTTTGATTTTGGCTCAGGTCATGATCTCAGGGTCATGAGACTGAGGCCCATGTCCAGCTCCACACTGGGCCTGGAGCCTGATTAAGATTCTCTCTCTCTCTCTGCCCCTCTCTGTTCTCACACACATACTCTCTCTCTGTCTCAAAAAAAGGAAGGAAGGAAGGAAGGAAGGAAGGAAGGAAGGAAGGAAGGAAGGAAGGAGAAAGAAAGAGAAAGAAAGAAAGAAAGAAAGAAAGAAAGAAAGAAAGAAAGAAAAAGAAAAAGAAAGAAAGAAGAAAGAAAAAGAAAGAAATGCAATGACACTAGAGGCTCTAAATTCTCTAGATCCCTCCTCCTATTATAGAGCTTCGGTGTTTATTCCAACTGCTATTAAATTCTTCAGGGATAGGGGGGCGCCTGGGTGGCACAGCAGTTAAGTGTCTGCCTTCGGCTCAGGGCGTGATCCCAGCGTTATTGGATCGAGCCCCACATCAGGGTCCTGTGCTATGAGCCTGCTTCTTCCTCTCCCACTCCCACTGCTTGTGTTCCCTCTCTCCCTGGCTGTCTCTATCTCTGTTGAATAAATAAATAAAATCTTTAAAAAAAATTCTTCGGGGATAGGGACCACATCTTATGTATAAACATGTATTTATAGCAGATAGATACTTTCAGGAGCTCAGTAGGAGCTCAATAAATAAATGCTTAATTTCAAATGGCACAGAGTAAAAGGAAAGAGCTGTGAAATGTCAGGAGTTTCAAGGTCAAGACTCAGTTCTGTCAATTACTAAAATACATGTCTTTGATAAGTAACTTCACCTCCCTGGATGCTCCGTTTTCTCATCTGTTAAATGAAGGAATTGGAATAAAGTCCCTCTAGAACCTTCCACTTCCATTTTTCTATAAACTTTTATTCTCAGGGTGCCTGGGTGGCTCAGCCTGTTAAGCATCTGCCTTGGGCTCATATCATGATCCCAGAGTTCCTCAATCTAGCCCTGCATCAGGCTCCCTGCTCAATGGAGAGTCTTCTTCTCCCTCTGCCCCTTACCCGGCTTGTGCTCTCCCTCTCTCTCTCTCTCTCAAATAAATAAATCTTAAAACAAAAAACAACCCTTTAATTCTCATTTATTTTACCCACCTATGTATCCTTCCTACGTTTCATTTGCTAAGCAACACACTAACCTTGCATGACATCATCTGTGACATTTAATCCAACAAAGTTCCTAGCCCTGACATAAGCCCAGTTTTATCTAGAAATATAACTCTATGCTAATTGTTCTTCCTTGGACTTCAGAAACATGCAAGGTATTATTTCAGAAATATGATCTGTGGCTTTTGCAAGGAAGCAACATTCAGGGAAAATCAATTATTAGCACTTGAGATATAACAAAAGAAATTTTGTCTTTTAATTTAATAATCATTTTAAACCTTACCCTTTTGGAATGATGCTATATTTTGTTGCTTGAGATGGTTTCTCCATTCATTAAAAATAACATTTGGCTTTGAAGTGAAACCAAGGATCTGAATAGCACCATATGCCAGAGTAGAAATTTCATGGTAGCCATTTTTAATCACAGTTGCTTTCAGAACTTTCTGTTATGGAGGAGAGAAAATAATTTTAAATTCCTGTTTTAATTATGACAATACACAGTGCAATGTGGTTTGGAGAAATGCCAATACTTTGAAATACTTCTTTTTTTTTAAAGTCCCTTAGAACATATTTTTCTTCATAAAAATGAACTGTTATATCACTGCAAATACTGAATAAACTGCAGGTTTAAAGTAATTATTGAATTTATATCTGACATAGAAGTATTCTTCCTTTTCAATAGAATCTGCAAAAAAGTATTAACATTAGAAAATAAATGTCAACTTATCTTTTATTATTTTTTTAATTTAAATTCTTATCAACTAGGCTCCAAGTCCAGAAGGTCTTGACCTAAGCCTTATACTTGAATCCTCTAAATGACCTAGCAATTACTGGGCAAAAAGTCAGGAATAATCAATCACTGGCCTCAAATTTTTTCATGATGCTCTTTGGAAAATAAAAAATAGTTAACCTGTTGAAGTAGGCCTCATCATCTTACCCAGTTTCCCTCACTTTTCATCCTTATTTTATATGGAAAAACAGGGAGGAAGCAAACTAAACACTTTAGTTTACTAAGGAAGGATATAGCATAACAACCTTTTAGACAACCTTCTCCCACATCTCTCTATTGTCCATATGCAAAAATACACAACCACGGGGGGACACAGCCATTTTTCTCCTTGGCTCCCAATATTCTTCTTTTTAAAAATATTTTATTTATTTATTTGACAGAGTTAGAGACAGCCAGCGAGAGAGGGAACACAAGCAGGGGGAGTGGGAGAGGAAGAAGCAGGCTCCTAGCGGAGGACCCTGATGTGGGGCTGGATCCCAGAATGCCGGGATCACGTCCTGAGCCGAAGGCAGACGCTTAACGACTTAGCCACCCAGGCGCCCCCCAATATTCTTTTGATTTCAATCCCTTCCTCTAAAATTCAAAAGCAATCTTTTTCAAGTGTTATAAACTTAATCAATGTCTCTTGAAGTAATTCATTGAAAAAAATAGAAAAGAAAACAGAAAACTGAAAAAACACACAGAAGAATGCTGATTATTATGAGAATACAGGCATTGGCAGACTTTATACCTTCTCTTAATGTCTACCATAGAAGCAACAACCATACTGTCTATAGGTAAGATTAGAAATGTATTTTCCTATTGACCTTCACATTCTCTTTTTCTACCTTTTCCTCTTCCTTATGAAAATGATTCTCCTTCTTTCATGTCTTTCTTTCAGATGAAAGAGAGACAAGGAGGGAAAGATGAATGTGAAGTCAACTAATAAGGGACAGAATAAATATTCTTAGCAGTAACCTCACACGCATTATCGTCTCTGTGGTATAGTGCCCATTTCCTTGGAAGTCTATTTCTGATTTTTAAAATGTGGCCGCCTTGAGAAGTCTTTTTAAAGTTACTTTTCTTAACACAGCAGTCACTTCTATTGTTCCATAGTTTGTTGATGTATGAGATTAGGCTGAAGGAGAAAATGGGGATAATAAGAGATAAATGAATAAACAAAAACCACTGATATTATGCCTTAGCCAGCTAAGTCTTGGCCTGTTTTCTCAATTCAGGCTATACCTCTTCTTCTACTATACATCATTTTTCAAACTATGGTCCTTAACAGAGAATCTCGGCAATACTTCCTTCCTCCAGCCTAGCAGCTATGCCACCGAAACCAAGTTCCCACAAATTTTCATTGAGGGTTTGATTCCTTAAGACTGGAATCTTCATTCCTTCCAAAGTGAGAATAAATTAATGAAATTTTTTTATTTTAGCATATTAATAAGATAAACACTGTCTTGTCTCAAGTAAACACAGAGTTTTTTTGTTTTTGTTTGTTTGTTTGTGTAACATAGTGGTTTTTGTTAGCACTTTCCTGGATATAATAGTCTCACCTGTGTTGCTCAACCAAGAGGAGTGGCCAGATTTAAGGAAAATTTCAACTTCTGGGACAGTAACGTTGGGGGAAGCTGAATATGGCCATGGTGCCCATTATTCATACTACTTTGTTGGTCCAGGTCTCTAATCTTTAATTTTAAGTAAAGTCATTGGAATCCTGAACATCTCAACTGTTATACATGTTGGTGGGCTTACCAATAGAGTCACCATTATCCCAGAAAAAGGAGCCATATGTTTCTCTCTGTTCATCTAGAGCAATTATGAAGCCAAAGGATTCAGACAGCTGTAGAAAAGGGCGAAAATTATATTTTCAGAGTTAGAAGGACTTAACTCCAACCGTCTCATAGAATTACCTAGAAAGGTGGTGAGTCCTCTCTTAAACATTTTTATCAAATGTCTACTTAGTTCACTCTTGAATACCCCCAGTAATGGAAACTTAAAACATTCTTAAGCAAACTATTTCTGCTCTGAACTGCTCAATCTGGGATGGGAAAAGTGATAACAATAGCACAAACTTCTCAAATCCCTTTCACTGGAAAAAAAAGTAAATGTTTTTATAATTAATAAAATTATAAAATAATTATTATACCATGCTAATTGAAGGTGCATCTCCCCCCCCCCCAGTCTCTTTGGCTTGTCTATAATAATGAGTAAGTTACAACAAAATTGTCAAAGTCATTGGATCTAGGAACCTGGGAACTGGTTTTAAAATATGACCAATAGGATTCCAGGGAAATAAAGCTTTAATAGTAATTTATAGAGTCTGCTCTGCTGGGAGTTGTATCTCAGGATCAAGTATGTCAGAATCCATGTGCCCCATTTTTGTGATTCCACAATGAAGAGAGAACTCAAAGATTTGATCCCAACCACTTGGTAGGAGAAAACTGTGTAATAAAAAAAAAAAAAAAAAAAGGACTACACAGTGCAAGTGGAGAGATTGAGTTATGGTGAGAATTTCTTAAGAGAAATATTTTGGTTTCATATGAATACACTTATTTCATGAAATTAGAAATTTTTTCCTAATGAGATGAAAAGCTAAGCATGAGACCCTCTCTTCTTTCTTGGCAATGAGCAATATACTAACATGAAATCCAAATGGGTCTACTATTCAAGTTAGTCACTTGGAAAATATGGATAGTACCTAGTTAAAACTATGGATAGTATCTAGTTTAAAGGATCCTCAGGGACTTTTCCATATTTCAGATATGTCTAGCCAAAACTTCTCTCTAATAATGATGTACATTTTTAGCTGATTTTACTTTCAATTAATGCTGATTGGAAGTTCTGATTTACTATTATGAATCTTTCACGTAAAATAGAAATACAGACTAATTATTACTGTTTAAAAATCTGCTTGTTTGCTAGACAAAATCTTTGATTACATGATATCAATGGAGAAAAAGTGCCTAATTAAATATAACCTAAATGGATAAAAACTTGAAGACCCTGACCTAGCCTTCATATAAACCCTAGGAGAGAATTCATGGATCAAAAATCACTAGCTGTCTTAAAAATAATAATAGGAAGATATGTAGGGCAGGAAAGCCTGGAACTGGATCCAATGCTCAAGCATGATATCATCTGCTCACCTCTCTCACTCCCCTTTTCTTCCCTTCCTTTTCTTTGCTTCTTTCAGCTTTCTCTCTTTCCCTCCTTCACCCACCCCTTCTCCCTCTACCTGCACACACACACACACACACACACACACACACACACACGCCGACTCTCACATTCACAAGTACAAACACATACATAGAACAATAATCGTGCCACTGATTGACCATGCTCCTGTCACTGGCCTCTCATTCTCAACAGCCCTCCTCAGACACTCCCCAAGCAGGAAGATTGACCAGCCCAGGAAGGTGGAGTCCCTAGCTCAGTCTCCTGACAGGATGTACCTGTTACTCAGCACTGTTCTGGATGGAAACTGTGCCGGCAGAATATATCCTCTATGCATGAAAAGAGGACTTACAACCAGAGGAGTAAGAACTTCAACAAACTTCTGCAAAGAAGGCGGTACTTGATCCTGCTAGCATAGAACAAGCTAGAATTAAACTCTCAAATTACATAACTGGTAACAATACATTTCAGGAGACAGAGGAAGTTGAAATCCAAACTTCTGTTTAAATTCAACAAAACACCCATGGAACTCACTAATAGGAAGGATGACTTAAATGTACAATTCAGTGTTTAAAAAAAGAGAAAAAATCTACATAAACTTGAGTATGTAAAATGCGTAAAAGCAGCATTCATTGGTATATGCTTATTTTAGAAGTGCAACTCTATAACCACATTTACTTACTAAAAAACCAAACAAAAAGGATATGTTAATATGATGTTGGGCTCCAAAATGTGAAAATTTGATATAATAACACCTTTGTGTGTGCATTTTTATTGTTCTCTTCTTTTAAAGTTCAGTTTTATTAAAAAGGAAATTTAATGTAAATATTTATGGAAATTTATGAAACACCTCTAGAGAACATAGTTTCAAAAATATTGGTTTAATTGTTTGAGACACTATAATAATCTACCACAAAAAATGGAGAATTTTTAAACCTTCTTCCCCTAGTCCCAAATAACTGATAATTTAAAAAATAGATCACATTTCCTTTTTTCCAACTTAGGATTAGCCCTACATTTATAGTCAAAACTTACCCCATAAAGACTTCTTGAAGACTGGGCAAGATTAGCCAATGCTCATCAAAGCATACTAAAAAAATGGGAGAAGTGGGCTCACTTAAAATAACTGCTCTACAGTAGAGATATCATATTGCTTCCCCTCATATTCCACCGCTCTCCCGCACCACTGAGACTGCCTGGGAGACTAGGTATAGCTCAGTGGGAAAGCTAAGTTAGATCAATGATATTATATTTCTTGGGGCACTGAGCTATAATACATGGAAAGAACCTACCATTTATCACAGAAGTGCAAAGGATATATAAAAATATGTCCCTTGCTGGGGCCAGAGAGCCTATTACAAGCTGAAGAGCTTTGGAAGCCAGTTACTAGTAAAACAAAAAAATCCCATGGAATGCTGAGCCCTGTTAATAGTACAACACTGGGCTGAATTTCCACAAACTTTTGCAGTTGAATTCTGAATTTTCCCAATTATTACAATTGCTGTTCTTAGACTTCCATGAGATTTCCTTTGTCAGTTCATATGTATCCCTGTCATAAACCTATACTTGAGCTAGCTTGAATGAGTTTGTTTCTTACAAGAAAAAGTACCTGATTCATGGATTATAATCTCTATTACATTCTGCAATAAACAAAAATCACTCTGGAGTCATTTGCTTTTTAAGAATTTAAATGTTTGCATAAAATTAATGTCTACTATGCTCCTAAAAATAAACATTCATCCCATCCCTCATCTTAAATATTTGTCCATCTATATATGGTTCAATTCTATTCTGAGAAGAGCAAGCGATTCTAAACAAAGAGTCTCACAAAGAACCAAGCTAGAATTATAAATTCCACAGCTCTAGAAGCCATATAAAAATGATGAAGAAGATACCATATAAATCACTGAGCTCATGGATTTATATTTTTTCCATAAAACGTCCAAAACACTGCATACAAGTTGAACAAGGATGCTTCAGGAAAGTACACACACACACAGATCTTGCTCCCTTTGGACAAAAGAAAACATTCGACTTTTTAAAATATTTTGTTTCGCGTGCACTTGAAAAGACTGTGTATTCTGCTGTTTTTGGATGAAACATTTTGTATGTAACTGTTAATATCCCATGTGTCATTCTAAAACATTGTTTCTTTATTGATTTTCTGTCTGGATGATCTATCCATTGATGCAGCAGATGTATGTGTAGAAGTCCCCCACTGTTATTGTATTAGCATTAATTTCTCTTTATATTGATTAATATTTCCTTTATGTATTTAGGTGCTCCAGTGGTGTGCATGTAGGGATTTACAAGAGTTATAGCCTCTTGCTGGATTGATCACTTTATTATGATGTAATGCCCTTCTTTATCACTTACTACAGTCTTTGTTTTAAAGCCTATTTTGTCTGATATGAATATTGCTAGCTCAGCTTTTGTTCTGCTGCCACTTACATGGTGAATGTTTTTCCAACCCTTCACTTTCAATCTGTGCACATCTTTAAGTCCGAGCTGCGTTTCTTGTGGGCAGCATATAGATGAGTCTTGATTTTTTACCCATCCTGCCACCCTATGTCTTCTGATTGGAGCACTTAGGCCACTTTCCTTTAAAGTAATTACTGATAAGTATTAACTTATTGCCCATTTTTAATTTGTTTTCTGGTTATTCCTGTAGTTCTTCTCTGTTCCTCTCTTCTTCTCTTGTACTCTTTCTCTGTGGTTGATGAGTTTATAGTGTTATGGTTGGCGTTCTTTATTTTTTGTGTATCATAGGTTTGGGGTTTGGGGTTTCCACGAGGCTCATAGAGAACATCCTAAGTCAGTAGCAGTTCTATGTTAATTTCATGGTCGTTAAGTTCAAACACATTCTAAAAAAACATAGAAAAAGAAAAAAAAAGTTTTTTTCCCTTTCTCTTCCCTTTTTACTCCCTTCTCCATGTGTTATGTATATGTTGTTATATTTTACATCTTTTTATTCACGATTTTCTTATGTCTAATTATGGCCATTTCTTTTCTACTTAAAAAGAGTCCCTTTAACATATCTTATAAAGTTGTTGTAGTGGCGATAAACTCCTTCAACTTTTTTGTGTCTGGGAAACCTATTATCTTTCCTTCAAATCTGAACAATAACCTTGTGGGGTAGAGTATTCTTGATTTTTTCTCTTTGGGACTTTGAATATATCATCCCACTCCCTTCTGACCTGCTGAAAAATCATTTGGTAGCCTTATAGGTTTTCCCTTGTAGGTAATTTTTTGTTTCCCTTGCTTATTTTAAGAATTGATTGAATTAAAATATTTCAGTAAAAATATATTCAGCTCTCTGGATATTGAATCCTATGTTATTTAGCATTAAAAACCGGTGCAAGTCAACTAATATATGGTTTTGCAATAGAGCTAGGGAATCTTCATGAAACATGCATGATCTATTAGAAAATATATTTCATGCCCAGATTATGGAATTTTAATGTATATTATCCATAATGTTTTCTAAAAAGCCTAGCTGGTTTTGCTCTGTATCAAAATATGAACGTCCCACTACCATGTAGATGTATTCTATCACTAACCTTCCAATTACTTTGTGGCATTTTAGCTCAATGACAATTGTCATAGTTATGAAAAAATGTAAAACATGAAACACATTATTTAAAACATTTTCCAGTTTTTACTAAGTATAGATCACTTGTACTTGTATGTATATGTGTATAACTGTGGTGAGGTCAAGAGCCATTCAGAAATACAGAAAATGGTTATTTTGAAGAATCACGTAAAGGCCCAACTTCAGTTCTTGTGTAGCTGTGATAAGATTATCAAAACTAGAGAAATTCAACATAATAAGCAGGAAGTCTTAAGAGTATTTTTCTCTACTTCTGGGCATCCAAAGATGTGGTCCTGAAAGTGTGTGCAGATTTATGGGCAAGTCACCCTCGTGACATCTGTCCTGCCGACTCTCCTGCATGTGTGGCTTTAAAGTATGGGTAAGACAGCTATCTAGAGGTGAAGGAAAAGAATGGATTTAAATCAGGAATTTTTTTTTTTGAAGGCTAATGAAGGGGCGCCTGGGTGGCTCAGTCGTTAAGCGTCTGTCTTTGGCTCAGGGCATGATCCCAGCATTCTGGGATTGAGCCCCATATCAGGCTCCTCCGCAGGGAGCCTGCTTCTTCCTCTCCCACTCCCCCTGCTTGTGTTCCGTCTCTCTCTGGCTGTCTCTCTCTCTTTCAAATAAATAAATAAAATCTTAAAAAAAAAAAAAAACATAAATGCCAATGAAGTGACTAGCGTTCTTAGAAGAGGCTTCCTTGTCATTACATTAGCAAAGTTGAAAAAGGGACTTTACTCTTTCTAATGAGGCATATATTTGGGGGGTCAATATCATAAGCAAATTATCTCAAGACCTATTTCAGAATCTCTGAAGAACAGAGACATATATTTCAGGTTTGTTCAGATTTACTTAACATAAGCCAAATTCTATATAAGGTAAAATAAACACATAAATATATTATTTCAAATATAAGAATAAAAACCATGTACAAAAAAATAGAAGACTATGGCAAACCCGCACTGGTTGTATCAGATGCACCAATGTAAACTGCTATAACTAACTATATGATACTCATGTAAAATTCTAGCACTTACTTCCTCAAGAACCAGAGTGGTCATGCAAGTGGGCCCCCAAAGGGATGCTCTGTCCATCTCATGAGCCTGAGGATATGATGTAAATCTTTAGTCAGACTAAAGTCTTACTCAGTTACTTCAGGTTTGTGGTGATCAACAGCAAGAAGACCAAAAAAATAAAAAAATAAAAACAGGAAGAGGCTTAGTTTATAAACGGTGCTTTAGGAATAAAAATCCAGTCATCAGGTGAGACAAGAGGGATCAGTTCTCTTCCCTGACCAAGAGATAAATGGGCATTAAATCTAAAGTCAAAGTTGTGCCAAGTAATCACACTGTCTTTGTTTTTGTTGTTCCTTTTTGCATCCTAAACAGACTTCAGGGATCCAACATCAATCCCACCTCCTACACAAAGCTGTCTCTATTTATTTCATATGGACCTTGCCTTTCATTGAATTTTTCTTTCTAGCTTCTGTCATACAATTAGGACAGAAATATGCAGTGTTGTATGCTATACTTGATTTCTTTCAAATCCATTAGTTGTGATCTTCCCGGTTCTCTGGGGGCAGGGACCATGTTTCATCATTTTTCTATATTCCACACTATTTACACAGCAAGATACAGACTTTGCTTTTTGTACATTGATTGAAAGTGTTTCCTTAGCTAAATCCTCCAAATTTGTAAGTTATTTCTAATCACAGTTGGGGGGAGGACTGATTTGCTTATTTCCTTATTCCCCAAATAATTCCCTTAGTAGGAGAGGCCAGGCTTCTAGGATCTCTATGGTAGAAAATCAAAGACTAGAACAATTATTAAATGGTAATTACTCATGCATCAATGCTGGGACCCCTGTATTTCCACTCACAAGGGAATGGTAGAAGAGGGTGTATAAGTAAGGCAGGAGTAAGTATCTTTAATGCCGAATTTATAGCAAGCTCTTTTCCAAATGCCCCACAGTCTTGTTCCTGTAAAAGAGAAATGTTTCAATAGACATTAGTTGAAGTGAAAATTTTTTAGTGGTTTCTTTTTTTCAGGGAGAGGGCAGTTTAGAGAGAAGCAGACCATTTGTAAATATTATTTCTGTCCACTTGAAAGTTTTTCTTAAGTGGTAAGTTATTGCAGAATTGTCTCTTAAATACATTCCATAAAGTTTACATACTATAGAACGTAGTATAGAGTTTGCATCCTATCTAACAGCAAAGTTTCAAGTCATTTCTAGACAAAAGATCATTACCATACCTTCTCCTTGAGAGAGAGAGGGTGGCTTCACAGCCATTCGACTAAGGAATGATTTTGCCTTCAGTCTAAGAATCGTATATCATACTCTAATATCTGCCTGCCACAAAAACAAAAACTTGAAATTAGGTAGATCACTGACCTACTAAGGAAGGATGACTCCAAATATCATAGCTTTGTCTGCTACAACCTTCTATGATAAAAGACCAATTTGTTTACAGGTTATTTTAATCGATGCAATGCACTCCCTCTTTTAGAAATCACAAACAATGCATTTTCAAGAACAATTTCAGAAAAACTGTTTCTACAACATTTATCTCTTGTTATTCTCTCACAGTTCTTGATAAAGTCAATAACGTGTACGTTTCTAAAAAACCCAATCACATATTTCAACATCTACGTTGAAGAGCATTTTGATTTTTGGTGCACAGTTTGATGTATGTATATATATACATTTTCTAAACCCAGTTTCTAATTACAGGTTAATATTGACTGATAGCAGTTATTTTAAATTAACTTTCACTCACCTTATTTCCAATTGCACTATGGTTTCTGAAGAAGAGATAAAAAGCCCAAGGCTGCATTCTATGCAGAGTTCATGAGTTATCTTTTTATTAAACCTACATATGTCAACTCCCATCCGGAGACAGATTTTCTTGACTTTAAAATATGTCACTTGTTAATTTTGCTGTAAAACACACTAAATATTACAGATTGCACTATTTTAACGACAAACATGTTCAAGACCATGAAGATATCATTCTCATGCTGTGGAATCTAAAGTATAAATGTGCCCTTTGAGAAGAGCATACAGAATAGTGACAATTCCTCTTGGCCAGTTTTGATTAAGAAAACCATGGGATCTACCATGGTATAAGCAACTAGTCTTTTGGGTAATCCAATGTAAATTTTAAAAATTTTAATGTAGTACTATAAGTTTCCTGTCTCAGTATGAGAAGTTAAACATACAAAGTACTCACAATACATTTAGCTAATTCAAGAGACTTAGTGGCTTTAACTACTGAGGCTAGGAAAAAAGGCCCCAGGATTGCTACATATTCTCTCCTCTTGATCATAAATTATAAGTAGTTGACTTTCTGACATCTAATGAAGGCCTCTGTTGGTCTCCAAATTGTTTTATTCTAGAGCTCCTCTTGTTCTCTCAGAAATATAATCTTTAACCCCAAAGCTTAAATTAACGTCAAAGTTTGTAGGGTAAAAAGTAAGAAGAAGTAAAGCATGGAGTCATAAACATGTCAATCTTAATAAACATGTCAGTTCCCCAAACCATGAAGATGTAATCTACATTCTATTAAAACTATAAAATCTTTGTGGAGAAAGATTTCTCTTCCTCTGGGGCTACTTATAAGTTTTACCTCTGTCAGTTTCTTCTGGTTCAGACAAAACTTGACATTTTAATTCTTTTCCAATATTTATTTAGCAATTCTTCTTTGAATGTACCTAATCTATCACTTGAACAACAGCAAATGCAATTCTCACTAAATTTGTGTTTACAACAATTTAATCTGAAGCTTCCCCAAATAAGGCAACTATTGCTTTATATTTTTTCTTATAAAAAGTCATTGGTATATGTCAACTACACTTCAATAATAATAATGGTGATGGGTATTAAGGAGGGCACGTATTGCATGGAGAACTGGGTGTTATACGCAAGCAATGAATCATGGAACACTACATCAAAAAATAATGATATACTGTATGGTGACTAACATAACATAATAAAATTTAAAAAAATAAAAATAAAATATAAATTTTTAAAAAGTCATTGGGATGTAGTGAATCCACTACAATAAATTTATGAACACAACAGGAAATTCTTTAATAGCTATATTTTTCCTTTATCACCTAGGCTCAGATAAGAGGAAATATTTTGCAGACTTAATTTCACTTCTTTTCTTCATAGAAAATGAAGACACCTACCTCTGAGTGAACATTCTATACCTCCTTCCAAATTGTCTCTCTATTCTTTTTTCCCCATTGTCTGTAGAGCTCATAATAACAGGTTTGTAGAAGAGGGGAGCCTGGGTGGCTTAGTCGGTGAAGTGTCTGAGTCTTGGTTTCGGTTCAAGTCATGGTCTCAGGGTTGTGAGATGGATCCCAGCACAGGGATGTGCACTTAGTGGGGGCTCTGCTTGAGAGTCTCTCCCTCTCCCTCTGCCCTTCCCCCTTCTCGTGCACTGTCTCTCTTTCTAAAATAAATAAATAAATCTTTAAAAAAAATAGGTTTGTAGAAAAGCTGCGGATGAGGTCAAAGTAGAAGTGAATGACAGAGAGAATAAACTTCTCAGTTGAACCATGACTGGTGCTTTACTGATACAAAACAAGCAGAAAAAAATAGTAACAATTGTGGCTCTCTTGAGATCTGCATAGGTCAAGGGCAATTCTACAGTGGCTAAACGAGTGTTTATTCATAATCCTGAAAACAATCTGAGTGCATTTTATCTTCATAGAAGTAATTTTGCACTGCCAGATAATATTGATTAATCTATAGGCCTTAATGTAATTAATTGTTTAATTTTAAAACTTACAGAATTCCAAAGAGAAAATTCTAGCATTCTGATGATTGACATTTGCACGTCTCCCCAACATGGAAAATTACCACTCAACGAATGGCCAGTGTATTTTCCACTCCCAACAAATGTTGAATGACTTAAAACAAACGTTTGCTTTTTTGTAGTCTTCTGAGGAGCACTGGAAAAAACATAAGAAAAACTTTCTTCAATATTATTCTAGATGGATCCTTTTTTTTTCAAAAAACCCACACAATCTTAAAATATGCAAACAATTCTCAAATTCATATAGTTCAAATATTTTATCGAAGGTGTACATCTGTGTGAACAGAAAAAAGGAGGGGATGAAGAGAATTAAAAAAAAAGAAATTACAATAAATAAACTATTGTACACATTTCATGAAAACCTAACTTAATAACAAATGCTAAACATCCAAAGCAAATTTTTCTTCTCCAAATTCTTACGAGTTATACTATAGTGTAGGTAGTGCAGAGTTTCTCAAACTTGGCTGTATATTAGAAACTTCTGGGAACTTTAAAAGAAAGAAAGAGAAAGCAATGCCAAGGCACCACCCTTAATCAATTAAACCAGACTATCTAGGAGTGTTCCCATTCCTAGATATCAGCATTTTAAAAAATCCTCTGTGATTCTAGCATGCAGCCATGGCGGTTTTTATACTAACATTGAAAATGTCAATAATTTTCTTTTGATAATTGATTATATTTCCTTAGTGAAACTCATACGTGTTATGAAAAAATATGAATTAGATTTTTAGCAGCGTTATTGTAAAATTTTGGTCTGATTATTCTTTTGTTTGAATTTAACTCATATTTTAACCATTTTTTAATCAAACCTTTAAATCAAAAATCAACTGAAATAGGCATTGCGATCGAACAGAGTTTAAACTCCATTCAACTCTTCCATTTAAATATGTAAAACTCTGAGCATGTTACTTAGCTACTATAAAATAGAACAAATAATGCTTAACTTCAAAGAGGTGTTACAATGTTTAAATGAAAAAAAATTTCTGTATCTACGAAAACCTTCACCCTTCACAACTGTTAGCATATGACAAGTGCTTCCTAAAGGCTCCTTCCCTTCCTGTCCTTGCCAACTGAGCTTAGCAGTTACAGCCGCAGACCAGCTTCACCCTGCTTAGCTTGAATCTCGGTTTTAGCCATTATTTGCCTAGAATTTCAGGACTAATCATGTTGTCCCTTGAGGGCAAAATAATAAGTTAAAAAAGTTGAATTGTCATATTAAATTGAATGATAAAAGCTCTAATAATAAATTCAGTAAACTGTCTTTATGCCTCGTCTAGGTGAATCTTGCTAATGCTTCCACTTAAAACTATTTTTATGCCTTCTGGGAAGTAATTTTCATTGTTTGAATTTCATTAAGCTCAGAATTTGGAAGTCGTGTTCACTTTGTACCTGAGACATGAAAAGTGTTCAGAAATAAAATTTTCAGCACTGAAAAGGAATATACATCTAAGTTTACGTCTTCTTTCCTCCTTGCACTCCTCCTTCATCTTCTTCTTACCCAAATTCTTTTATGAGCTAAACACAATTAGCATTTTCTTGGGCAACCTAGGTATGAGTGGTATATTCTAAAATCTAAAGAAATGATTCCTTGCCTTTTCAATAGGAATTTGAAATGGCCTATTAAAATAGGATAAATAAACCTGAAACAATTGTAAGCCACTTACCTTCTCCTTTATTCCAGTAATACATAATTCTATTTTTTATGTTATTTAAAAGTAACCTATTGGGGATCCTGGGTGGCTCAGTTGGTGAAACATTGGTCGTTGGCTCAGGCCATGATCCCAGGGACCTGGGAATGATCAATCGAGTCCAGGTTGGGCTCCCTTCTCAGTGGGGAGCCTGCTTCCCCCTCTCCCTCTGCCCCCCAACTACTCCTGCTTGCTCTCTCTCTCTACTGCTCTCTCTCTCTCTCTCTCAAATAAAATCTTTATTTTTAAAAAATATTTTATTTATTTATTTATTTGACAGAGAGAGAGACAGCCAGCGAGAGAGGGAACACAGGCAGGGGGAGTGGGAGAGGAAGAAGCAGGCTCCCAGCGGAGGAGCCTGATGTGGGACTTGATCCCAGGACTCTGGAATCACGCCCTGAGCCGAAGGCAGATGCTTAACAACTGAGCCACCCAGGCTCCCCTCAAATAAATAAAATCTTTAAAAATAATAAAAGTAACTTTTTTTACTTGTTTAAGAGTAATTAGCCATGTTTTTAAAATACATATTCAGAATATTGCCTAATAAGACTACTATATGTTTATTCATTTCTTTTCAGTCAAATCAAGACTTAAGAATTTTTCAGTAGTAGGTAAGAAAGATTCTGGCTAAATGACCTTTATGTTCATCTTTAGCTCTGTTATTCTCTATTAGGTTCACCAAATTTCATTAAGTCCCCCGAACTCATAACACTAGAAAAATGGCTCTATCCCAAAGCATAAAAATAGAATATGTTTGTATGTAACTAAAATAATCAGATCTATCTTGATCCTCATATCTTAAAACCAGTATTTCTGAGTTAATAAAGCAAACGGACTAACTCTATGAGAGTCATATAAATTTTGCCCATATTTATGACAAACTGCCAAGGTAATACAAAAAGCCTGAATTGAAATGAAAACCTGTTTCAGACAGACAAGGATGCAGTGAATGGAAATGGTGTTCTATACCTGAATCCATAAATCTAATTGTGACCCATAAATCTAAGACAGGCAAAGAAAGTCTCCCAATAGACACTCACAGAAAAAGATAGACAAGGTAAAACACAGCAAGAAGAGAAGCATGAATCAAGAGGTCACTGAGAGGTTGCTTCAAGATCCGGAATTAACTCCAGGAGAGAGGAGGTTTGTCTATGGAGCTTGCAATGTATTACGCTTAGCGTAATGGCATACACAAATCCTGATTTATGCTTCTAATGGTGGGGGCTTCACCCATTCATATTTAACTAGGCTTAAAGGTGGCTCTATTAAGATCAAGGTAAGATACATACACCCCACCATAGACTGTATTAACAATTACTTCCTAGGTTATAGAATTGCCCCAAAATTGTTTACTCTAGCATTTACCTGAAATCAAGATTTTAGTTTTGCCTGCCTTCCATAAATTTTTATGCCTCTAATAAGGCCATTTTGCTCTGCTTTTGTTCTGTTCCAACAAGTGATCAAAAATACTTGTAAAATCAATGAGAACATTGAATGAAATAATAAATCAGTAAGATAAAAGCTTAAAAGAGGAAGTTTATTAGTCCTTGAAAAAATTAAAAAACAATATAATAAAATGTAACATCTGGGGGCGCCTAGGTGGCACAGAGGTTAAGCGTCTGCCTTCGGCTCAGGGCGTGATCCCGGCATTGTGGGATCGAGCCCCACATCAGGCTCCTCTGCTATGAGCCTGCCTCTTCCTCTCCCACTCCCCGTTTGTGTTCCCTCTCTCGCTGGCTGTCTCTATCTCTGTTGAATAAATAAATAAAAAATCTTTTAAAAAAAAATGTAACATCTGCTTTAAACAGATTTTTTTCCTATTTTCAAGGTATTCTAATAATTTATGGATATTAAAACAAAACATTTCAAAAATAATATAAAAAATACAAAGAACTTAAAAATAACATTAATGAAATAAGTCTAAAATTTCATAAAGACATTATAAAATTTTATGGCAAATAATTTTAAAGACAAGGTGTTAAAAATTTCATACTCATCCTATTAGAAAGCCTGTACATATTATAAAGATGTCAATTATTTCCAAACTGCTATATATTTAATGCTCAGCAGTAGTGAAAATACTCTTGAAGAAAGCCAAGGTGGGAAAGACTATTTCCCATATTATTCCAAGGCTCATTATAGATCAATAGAAATTAAGACCATGTAAAATTCGTGAAGAGGAGAAAGTAAACTAATGGAACAGAAAAAGCAGTCTAGCAACAATGTATAGTAAATTCAAATATCTCTCATAAGAAGAAGTAAGTTTTGCAGATCAGTGGGGGAGAGAATTGGCTTTAGGACAATTTCTTCTCCATATAGAAAAAAAAATGAAGTTACACTGTTACCTTATACTGTTCAAAATCAACTCCATGTAGATTAATGACGAAAATGTGAAAGGGCAAAACTTTATAAATTCTTAAAACAGTATACGTTTATGATTTCATGTTCAAAAGTATTTCTTTAGTTACAAATTGATAAAGAAATTTTTGATAAATTTGACAATAGCTTAGTTAAGAACTTGTGTTCAACAAAAGATACTAAAAAGAGAGTGAAAATATAGGCCAGAAATTCGTAGTTATATTTTTAACACATATAACTGAAAAATCGGTACAATAGAGTTAATGGCCCAAGAGAAAAATGGGGAAAATACATTGAACAGATCAATACAACCCAAAAAGTCAATGAAAAGGAAAAATGGTTAAACTCATTTATAATCAGAGATACACAAATAAAATATATAATGAACTGACAATTCACACTCACCAGATTGATGAAAATTAAGATGACTAAGGAACTGGTTGTATTTTCTTGTGAAGCTCTGGCCAATTCAGTAAAATGCCACCGTGTATTTGCTTTCCTTCCTTCCCTGCCTCATTTGTTTCTCTTTACCCTTCTTGCCTTGGGATTGCTTTCCCCTCATCATCCCCCAAGCAACACCCTCAGGTGTTTTGTAAGTTTTGTCTTAGGTTCTTTTTTGTAGGGAATCTAGGCTAGAACATCCTTTGAAGGTAATGGCATAAGACTGAATTTGCTTTCCTTTGCAGTTTGCTAGTGACAAAATTTTGGTTTTTATCATCTTTGCCCCATTTTATGAATTTATCAGGGAAGGGAAATTCTGGGTGTGGTTTCATTTTGCCCACATCACCTGGAAGTTTCTGACTGTACTTGACCTTATGTATACATGTCGTCATCTTCACCAGACCGTGAACTCTTTAGGACAGCTGCGTTTAGGTTTACATGCCCAGCCCTTGGGCAGATAGAGCAGACGGTGGGCATCTGGCATCCGGTCCTGTGCATAACAGAAAGTAAAAGATCTTCTATCAAGAGTAGAAAGGATTCTCACAGCGAGCCCAACTGGGAGATTATCTTCCATTTCTACAAATAACTGAACAGGACAAAATAGGTTTTAAAGTACAGAAAGTTTGGTTCAATATAAAGGAAAAAACCAGGCCAAATAATGAGTTTCTTCCTGAATATTTTTAAAAACAGAAAAGACTTCACAATTATATTAAAAATTTTGAGAATTGGCATAGCTAAGCAAGGGAAATACTTGGTACCGCTAACATTCTCTACCTGCTGTTAAGTCTCTGCCTTAGCACATACACAGAACAGGTAAGTCTCACCTATGGATGGCAGAAATTTGAGCTCTTGGAAAGGAAAGATCAGAACAGGAAGGGATTCTTCCCTCCAAGTTAACTCAGTGCTGAAACAAATAAAATAGAGTGAAAGTTGTGTTTTCGTAGAGAGGAAATGAAATTAACCTTCGTTTTCTAAAAGGTATTCACAGGAAGTATTAGCCCATCCTCTTCCATTTTTCCATTTTTTGAAACAGCTTTATTGAGGTGCAGTTGATATACCCAACTACACGCATATTTAATGCATGCAGTTTGGTGACTTTGGACATATGCATATACCCATGAAATCATCACCAAAATCACACATATCCATCACCGCCAAAGTTCCCCGTGTCCTTCTAAATTTTTGTGGTAAGAACACTTAACATGAGATTAATCCTCTTGAGAAAATTTTAAGTTCATAATGCAATATTGTTAACTATAAGCAATATGTTGCACAACAGATCTCCATAACTTATTCATCTTGTATAATTGAAACCTTATTCATTTCTTTCAGTGGTGAAAGAGATGTCAATAATCAATAGTACCTTGCACCTTGTAGTGACCCCCCCAAATATATCTTTGTGTCCTATCACACCAACTGACAAAACGATATCATCTCTGAAGTATATTTGGATCACATAGCTGAAGTTAGATCAATAAAAAAAAATTTTGCTGCATAAAGTCTAAAATTTGAAAAGAGAATAATTCAGAATGGTTATTAAAAGAGACACTCTCTAAAGATAGACTCTTCAAAGTGCTTGTAAAAAGGAGAATTTTTCTTTAATGTAGCAACTTTTATCATTTTATTTAAGTTTGGAAACAATTTTCCTTCAATTGAAAAATTATTTTCCCCCAGGCCTTGGGCTGTATGGAATATTAACTTGACAACAGTTACTGTAAAGGGAAGTATGAAAAGGATTTGTCTTTTTTGTCCTGCTTTATAATCTTCTGCATTATTTGAGAAAAGTGACAATAAATTTGAGAGGTTTTCCAACTGACAAGAGATTACAAAAGTGGGCAAGACCGACGGGTGTGTGTACCTGTCTGCCTGCTTGCCCTGAATTCTGTCAAACGCCAAAGATGAAACCTCAGTTTCCAGAGCCAGCTTCAAACCTAAACTCTTCCTGCTACGTGACAGTCCTGCACACGTTTGACCTCCAGGTGGAAATGTTCTGATGTGTGCATTTTTACTATGAGGAAGCATAGCGTGGTAGTGACGTAGCCCAGAGCTGGAAACAAATAGGCCAGGGCTCAAATAATGGCACTGCTACTTACTTAACCCCATGACCTTCAGGAAGTTCCTTCACTACGCTGAGTCTCAGTTTCTTCATCTGGAAGATGGGAATAATACATTTTTTATAAGCTTTATGAGAGAAAGCCTTCTTATTTCATTGTTCAAAAGTCGTTACTACACCTTTGAACACTGTGACACCATGGAGATGTTTAACAGATTTTTTAATTAGCAGTAATTCCCATTTCATTGGTACATTGTGAGAATTAAATGAAATAATTAATATAAATAATAAGTCTTTTAATACTTTCTTAATTAGCATTTTAATTATTGTATTAATGACAAATATTATTACTAATATTTATAAGAAATATTTACAATAATAAATATAAAATTACTACTAATTGTTATTGTTTCATATAAAATTAGAATATTTCCTATTTTACATGTCTCCCTTGTACAGTTTGGACACTTTAAGTCTAGTCTCAACTTCCTACTAGGACTATACGTCTATTTGTTTAACTGACAATTATAGAGTCTAATGTCAGGCATTTGTTGCAATTTGGGGTAAAGCTGCTGTGTACGTCTAGCTGAAGAACTAATGATATCAGCTTCAAAAGACCGAGATTGGTAATAGCAAGTAAAGTGCAGCACAGAGGAACCACTAATCAAGTTATCATGTTTTATGTTAGCAATATTTTTGTCCCTATTGTTTCAAGATGGTGCCATTTATTTCGCCAGATGTTTGTAAAAGCTTTCTGAAAAGCAGTAGTTCACAGGAGACAAATTTACTTCCAAGTTTTGCCTCCAGAAATGAAAGGAAATTATGTGTAGGGTAAGAAAAAAAGGCATCTGCATATTAGGATAGGAGGTATTAATTTTTAAAATGGTAGGCAGGGACAGAGCCTTGGTGCTCTACTCCCGGTCCTCCCTCTAACAGCAACCTAGAGAAGAGAAAGGTGTTGGAAGGTTCATGGGTGCGTGGAGCACCTCAGGAGGCTATCTGGATCTGCACGATCCAATGTGCTCAAGTTCTGCAAAGATCTCCCGGGTACACGCAGAGCAACGACAGAAGAACCGGACTTCAGGCAGACATTGGGCTTGGACAACTGGGCTTGCATCTTAGCAGCCAAAGACTAAAATGTCTTCCTCAAAAAGTTTTTCTCTGCCTAAGGCCACTAGGATCTTTTCATGACACTGAAAGTAGAGAGGAAAGTAGTCCAGTAATGACTGAGAACAATCTTTTCCTATCTGGGCAGACTAAGATGGAGGCTGAGAAACATCTGATTTGTTTTAAAGGCAATAATGTAATGTCATCTTTCCTGTACATCCATGATTTAAATTAGGGTGGAATCTTATGAAACCCAGAGAATTTGACATGTAAGAAATTATCAGGCTTGGTAGGAGAAGACTGAGGAGGGGTTTTGTAAAAACGATCAAGCCCAAGAAATGTGATAATATGATTGAGAAAAGATTTGTGTACAATTGAGTACAAGAT
Source organism: Ailuropoda melanoleuca (assembly GCF_002007445.2). Taxonomy (NCBI): domain Eukaryota; kingdom Metazoa; phylum Chordata; class Mammalia; order Carnivora; family Ursidae; genus Ailuropoda; species Ailuropoda melanoleuca. The sequence continues at coordinate 30,474,984 of NC_048233.1, forward strand.
AGGGAGAAAGTCGACTGAACCTAGTATTAGCAAAAGGCTGAACAGTAAAAAAGCTTGGGCTCATCGGCAATTGCACTACCGGGTATTTACCCCAAAGATACAGACGTAGTGAAGAGAAGGGCTATATGCACCCCAATGTTCACAGAAGCATTGTCCACAATAGCTAAACTGTGGAAGGAGCCGAGACGCCCTTCAACAGATGAAAGGATAAAGATGTGGTCCATATATACAATGGAATATTACTCAGCCATCGGAAAGGATGAATACCTACCATTTGCATTGACATGAATGGAACTGGAGGGGATTATGCTAAGTGAAACGTCAAGCAGAGAAAGACAATTATCATATGGTCTCACTCATTTGTGGAACATAAGGAATAGCAGGGAGATTGGTAGGAGAAGGAAGGGAAAAATGAAGGGGGAGTAAACAGAAGGTGGAATGAACCACGAGAGACTATGGATTCTGGGAAACAAACCGAGGGTTTCAGAGGGGAGGGGGTGAGGGGATGGGCTAGCCTAGTGATGGGCATTAAGAAGGGCATGTATTGCATGGAGCACTGGGTATTACACACAAACAATGAATCATGGAACACTACATCAAAAACTAATGATGTACTGTATGGTGACTAATATAACATAATAAAAAATTTAAAAAAAAGAAAAGCTTGGGCTCATGAAGTGGTAGATAGAAGAATGGTTCCTCCAAATTGTCCTTATCCTTATCTTCCAGGATACTTTGGAATATGTTATCTTACATTTCAAAAGGAACTTTGCAGATGTAATTAAGGTTAAGGAGCTTGAAATGGGAATATTAGCCTGGATTATCTAGATGGATCCAATCTAATGGCATGACTTCTTAAAAGGGGGGAACTTTTCCCAGCTGTGTTCAGAAAGATTCAAAAATGGAAGGAGGGTCAGAGAAAAATGCAATATTGCTGGCCTTGAAGATGGAGGAAAGGGACTGTGAGTGAAAGACTATGATTAAGCAAGTACCTAGAAGCTGGAAGGTAGAGACTCTCTGTTAGAGCTTCTAGAAAGGAACAGATCTCTACCAACACCTTGAGTTTAACCCAGTGAGCCCCATATCAGATTTGTAACCTACAGAGCTACAATTTAATAAATTCTCATTGCTTTTTGGCCACTAAATTTGTGGTGGTTCTTTATGGCAGCAATAGAAAACTAATCCATGTGGCTAGAGCTCTATGTATTCCTACTAACGGGATGGTATCAAGTATAGGGAAATTGAGAGGTAACTTATGGCTGTCATCTCTCTGAATTGGGGGGCACTCATCTCAAATAAAAAGAAATATCTTCACATTTAGTACAACTTCTTTCAAAATCGTTAGCTAAACATACAAAGGTGTGCTATTTCTTCCAGTATAACCCTATTGCCTTATATTTTACTATTTTTTAGTATATGTCCAGTCCCTCCTACTGCTGTACTTTTTTTGAAGTTGAGATTCAGCCATTCTTCAAAATAACTCCCCACTCCCTGACTCTATTGCCGTGTTAAACCCCTAGAATACATGAAATAGTGTATGGTTTCGATTATACGTGGACCTCATACTCTTTGTAATCTTAACCATATTATTAGCATCCTACTAAAACACACAGTCCTAAAATATGAAGGTCTTTCTTATCATACGTTCTTAATAGTTCTCCAAAGTAGTATGGTTATAAAAACCTACAGCATGGGAGAGATTGTTAAAAGACCGGTGTGAAAAAGATGTGTTACACATTGAAAGTCACACAGCCCTGAGGCACAGTTGCAGCACCTGGTCAAACACTTGTCTTTCAACAGACCCCCCCCCCCCGACTTTGGCAGCGGAAGGGGTGAACAGGAATGTGTGGCTACAGGGTATACGCCTCCAACAGCGGTGCTGCTGGACAGCCTGAGGCATGGAGAGGTTCTTAAAACTGGAACAAGAAGGACAGCTTTCCAAAATCCTCATCTGCACCCAGGAGGCATCACAAAGCCTGAACTCCAAACAAGTCAGCTCAGCTCTTCCTACAGCAGCTTTAATGGGGTTCCTTTGTAGGGATCCACTCTCTGAGTTGCCCTACCCTTATTTTTTTCTAGCTTCTTGGATTTTTCCCATAGCATCATTAATTTTAACTTTTATCACTTTCTAAAATGGATTTTGTTCCACATGGCAACAAGGACGGAAGGAGTCTAAGGCATACAGAAATCTAATTCTAATCCGGGTTCTGCTGTCTTGAAATGTTTGCCTCTCTTTGGGATCTTCAAAATTGAGATGTTAGTATCATTTTAAAGCAGTCTTTATGATGTATTGCATATACCTAAGATCATAAATACTGAAAGGCTTTGGTCTCCCTGGAAAGAAGATGGGAGGGAGGGAGAGAATCACGTCCATTTATTTATTTTTTCTTTTTTTTTTCTTTTTTTTTCTTTTTTATTTTTTATTATCTTATGTTAATCACCATACAGTACATCCCCGGATTCCGATGTAAAGTTTGATGCTTCATTAGTTGCGTATAACACCCAGTGCACCATGCAATACGTGCCCTCCCTACTACCCATCACCAGGCTATCCCCTTCCCCCACCCCCTCCCCTCTGAAGTCCTCAGTTTGCCTCTCACAGTCCATAGTCTCTCATGTTTCATTCCCCCCTCTGATTACCCCCCTTTTCTTTATCCCTTTCTTCCCCTACCGATCCTCCTAGTTCTTATGTTCCATAGATGAGAGAAATCATATGATAATTGTCTTTCTCTGCTTGACTTATTTCACTTAGCATTATCTCCTCCAGTGCCGTCCATGTTGCAGCAAATGTTGAGAATTCGTTCTTTCTGATAGCTGAGTAATATTCCATTGTATATATGGACCACAGCTTCTTAATCCAGTCATCTGTTGAAGGGCATCTCGGCTCCTTCCATGATTTGGCTATTGTGGACAATGCAGCTATGAACATTGGGGTGCATATGGCCCTTCTCGTTACTACGTCTGTATCTTTGGGGTAAACACCCAGTAGAGAATCACGTCCATTTAAAGCATTTCTGTTTCTACCACAAACTTTTCCCCCACCTCTTATTATTTTGAAGAGAACATGTTCCTGAAGCAATGTAGAGCCTCTTGCCATTTAATATCCAAGTCTGCACACCTGAGAATAAGTCTAATGAAGCTTTTAATGACTTTTTGATGATGTAAAACACCCTGGATCACCTTACCTCGGCCATTGGTTATGGCTGAAATGTAACGATGTCCTCAGCTCAGCTCACGTGAAAGCCATCTGCGGCACATGTAAAACAATAACGGGAATCTGGACATCGTGTAATAGTTTTCTTATCCCCTGCAGATGAAGGCAGCAACTTGATCATATTCTTTCACTCCTAAGAGAACATTTTAAGCACTAACTGTATTATAATAGAGCCAGTGTTCTCAGCCACAAAGAAAAAAAATGTAACAAATGTAGATAATTACCCACTGAAATACAGTGGGTAATTATAGGACTCCTGTACTTTAACCAGAATATAACTCCCAATTATCTCAAAAGGGTAACTTTATACAATCAGAAACAGTTACCAATCAAAGAGATTGCAAAAAAAAAAAATGGTAAAACCTTAGATGGTTGAATTGGAAAAGAGATAAAAAGAAATTTATTACTGGTTAAAAATAGCACCGGGAACAAGAATATTCATCTGATCCCGCATCGGGTCTTTAGTCTTTAGGCTCTGTGTCTTGGTAACAGCAGCCCTGATGTAAGCAGATTTCTTCAGTAATTTTACAGCCATCTACTTTAGAAAGAATGCAGCTGAGAGCTTAACTGGCCTCGTTTCTTTCTTGCAGGTCCCACGTTGGTATGAACAGTTTCTTTCTTCTCAGATTCACACTCTTTCCTTTTCTGAAGTTCCACATAGTGATAAACTTATTCTCTAAAAGGATATAAACCAGAAATAAGATAGGTAAGCGTTAGGCACCTGTTGTGAAAGAAAGATCCCTGTCAGGGTAAAAATGGGAACTCTTTAAGCAAATTCTGGCTTCACACCCTGGGGCGATGAAGATGATGGAAAATTGTTATAATAGTCGTCACCTCTATCGATTGCTTATTTGTGGTATTTGGCAAAGCATTCGGAGTTAAGTTGAAACTCTCCCGAGTTGATTGTAGTAGATACAAGAGTAGCCCTTTCCGGCATAACTTCTGTAGGTCACTCACCTGCTTAACATATCATTTTTGAATCCTTAACATAAAGTATTGTATTCATATCCCCACTTTACAGTTAAAGGAAGGTTCCCAGGCCTAGAAAGGGATTGAGGCAGGATTTGGAGCCAGTGTGACATTATCGCCCAGGCTCATTCTCTGCGTCACTGCCTGGCCTCCAGTGAGCTGCCTTCCTGGGCAAGTGCTCCCACACCACTGGGCACAATGGGACACAAGCACTTTGTTGTGTGTCATTCCACTGACTCACTGATCTTTTCCTTCTCCCTATTCTTCCTCATCCTTTGCTTCAAGAACGTGAACAGCAAAGGAATTCTCAGTACTGCCTGGGCATCATAAATTCACTTTGCCACTGTCTCTCTTCCAAGTTCCTACTCCCCACCTTCGATCCCATTTCCCCTATCACCTCTACTGATGAATAAATCATTAAAATGAAGTTTTTCTTATGGGCTGATCTTAGCCTACCACCACCTAACCCATAAATCTATGTGTCTCTTTTCATAGGTTCTTCTTCCTCAGCAATGATAAGACGTCCCAGCTCTTTTAAAGCTCTTCCTTTCACAAGTAATGCTATCTTAGCCTTTCTTCTCAAAGACTTCAATCCTTAAATTACCGCCTTTTGCATTAGCCATCTTGTCCAGTCTTACTGGCTCATTTCCTAACAGCAAACAAACACACTCTAGTATCTCTCATTTCTTAAAAAACACAGACAATAAAACAGTATCCTCGTATTTCACATTCTTCTCAGCTACAGCCCCATTTCTCGACTCCTTCAGCCAAACCTGCCAAAGATCTGTTAACACTCTGTCTCTGCTTCTTCATTTCCCTTTTGCTCTTCCGCTGAGTTTAGTGTGATGCCCATTCCCACCACTCCACGGAAATGAATGATCTTGGTATTGTCAACCTTCATGTTGCTGCACTCTGGACACACTCATCTTATCTGACTTGGGGCAGCATCTGGTAGAATTGACCATGTCACCCTAGGACACAAGCCGGGACACAAGACAACACTCCTTCCTGCCTTTCTTCATCCTTATCCAATTGTTTGCATTTGGTTTTCTTAGCTGAATCTTTTCTTCTATCCAAAGCTAAATGTTGTGATGTGAATCCAGTCAGCGTTTAGGGTTGGAGGGCCCATTCATCAAGTTCATTTTTTTATACTCTTTCATTCTCAATACATTGTGTCATCCATCCCTATGGGTTTAAGCATCATTTGTATGCATATAATTCCCAGGGGTTTTTTAAATCTCAAATCCAGGTTGCTTCTTTCCATTTTACATATCTTGCTGCCTACTTGATATTTGTATCTAGATATTTCACAAAATAATGCGAAGGGAGTAACTTCTGTACTCCAGTTCTTCTGCCTAGCAAGTAACATGTGGAAGGAGGTCAGTATCTCGAGGATTCAAGGAAGGTGACTGAGACTCTAGGGTTTATAGGTCTTGAAAAGTTGGTTTTATTTCAGTTTTGCTTTTTTTCCTTCGTCCCAATTTCACTGGGAACTGAATCACTGCACATGCAAATGGCTTTAATCTCAAAGGAAATGTAAATGAAGTGCTATGATCGCTCAAACTAGAGGTCTGCAGTCAAGGATAAGCCAAGCTTATGTTAGTTTGCCTGCAAAACTCGATTTCTCAATTAAATCTTCACAACTTTTTCATCTCATAGCATTTTCAATTGTACATGATTAGTTACAGAAATAGCCAAAACTGTGGATATGATAAGTTGAACAAACCTTGTAGCCAAAGAAAAGAACTCAGTCATCCAGCTGCAACACCACACCAACAAATCTAGCTCCCGGCCTCCTTATCAGGATAGCCAGGAAAGAGAATATGTGAATCCTCCCTAGACAAGTGAGATCACTACTCACAGACATTCCAGAACCTCACCACCAAAGTATAGCAGGGACACGTCGACGTTCTGAGTTTTCTGACTTATTCCTAGATTGTTGAGTTATGAAAAGAAATATATACTCTCTTAAGACAAACTTCTGGCATTAAAGAGACTTTTCCCAATGGGATGTAAAAATGTTTCAAAATCATTTGCTCTTTCAGTGTACTTGTCATGCACATAGGTAGGTAGTTTATTCTCTTCACATCCTCGCTGCTGGACTATTTCAAAATTGGCTGGTTCATTCATACCTTTACATAAAAATGGGAACCCTATGAGCAATAATGGGCATAGTTTTCTTACTTTCCATTGGGGAACAAAACACATAAACATCATTCATTCATTCAAAATTTTGAGTTCCACGATGTGTGAATGGTGAACTAGGAACTCCGTGAGGCATAGCAACAACCAAGATGGTGTCCCTGTTCTCAAAGAGCATATGCTGGTAAATTAGTGACAGCATCACAGGTGTATAAACGCCATTGAACAAAAATGCATACCACCTATTTCTGTTTTGTGAGTGGCAATTCCAATCTTCCAGTGGTTGTGGACACAATCATTCTTTTTTTTTTCTTACACAAACTATGTTTATAGCATATGATGGCATCAGTAAATAAATAACTTCTCTCATAGTATTTTCAATCTGGTTGAAGCAACTTAAAAAAAAAACAGAGAAGGAATGAACATTAGAAATCTTGGGTTTAAATTTTTAAATCTCTTAATTTTTTTCCCCTCATAGCTCACATCTAATCTCTCAACCAGTCCTGTCAACCTTATCTTCAAAATATATGTATAACGTGACCATATCTTATTCACTGTGTTGCCACGATCCCAGACTACATCATTGTCTCTTACCTGGATTGTCACAATAGCTTCTTAGCTGTTCTCTCTCTTCCATACCAGCCCAGAGGTAGATTTATCTGGAACCTAAAGAAATTTGAGTTTCGTGGTTACTTTTTGCATGACCCTTCAGACTTTTACACCTAAAATTCTATTTGTAATGTTTTATAACATTTTTTAAAGAGAGCTGCCCAAATTTTTTAAAGCTTCACAAAACCTGGACTCATCTCTGCTTTCACAGTGCTTTTTGCCTTCTTATCGTCTATTCTCAGTGTAGTAACTAGAGTGATCCTTTTAAAACCACTGCTTAAAACCTACCAATCATCCCCCATGTCATTCATCTTCAAAGCCAACGACCTTACAATTAGTCCATGATGCCATTTGTGACACTGCCTCAATATCCCTCTGGCCTTTCCCCTGTGATTGTCTCCATGATTTCTCTGCTATAGACACATTGCCCTCCTTTTTATTCATGGAAAATGCCAGGCATGTTCTGCTTCAGGGCTTTTATATTTACTCTTCCCTTAGGCATCCTTAGGGCTCAGTCTCTCACCTCTGTTATCAATTATCACCTTCCCTGAGCACCTGATTAAACTCCAAACTCTAAGTCCCCAAATTTCCTATTCCACTGTATTGGTCTGAATGTTTGTGTCCCCCCCAAAATATAGGTGTTGAAATCCAAACCCCTATAGGTGACAGTACTGAGATGGGGGCCTTTGGTGGGGGATTAGGTCATAAGGTTGGGAGCCCTCCTGAATGGGATTAGAGCCCTTATACAAAAAGGCCAGAGAGCTAGCTAACTCTCTTTTTTCCATGTGAGGATACAACTAAAAGTCTGCAACCTGGAAGACAGTCTTCACCCAACCATGCTGGCCCCTGACCTCAAACTTTCAGCCTCCAAAACTGTAAGAAATAATTTTTTGTTGTTTAAGCCATCCAGTGTATGATATTTTGTCACTGCAGCCTGTGAAGACTAATACAGTAATTGGTACCAAGAAGTGGGGTGCTGCTGAAACAAATACCTAAAAATGTGGAAATGGCTTTGAAACTGGGTAATGGGTAGAGGCTGGAGGAGTCTTGAGGTGCATGCTCAAAAAAGCCAAGATGGTTATAAAGACTACTAAAGGTGATTCTGGTGAGAGCTCAGAAAGAAAAGAGAGCTGGAGAGAAAGCTTCCATGTTCTTAGAAAATACCTAAATAATGGTGAACAGAATGTTCATGGAAATATGAAGGCCATTCTGATGAGATCTCAGATGGAAATGAGGAACATGTTATTAGACAACAAAGAAAAGGCAATCCTTGTTATGAAGTGGCAAAGAACTCGACTATCTGTGTTCTAGTGTTTTGTGGAAGGTGGAACTTTTGAGTGATGAAATGGAATATTCAGCTGAGGACATTTCTAAGTAAAGTGTTGAAGCATTGACTTGGTTCCTTCTGACTACTCGTGGCAGAATATAAGAAAAGAGAAATGAATTAAAGAAGGAATTATTAAGCAAAAAGGAACCAGAACTTAGATATTTGGAAAATTCTCAGCCTGTCCATTTGCAAAAAAAAATGAGAAAGCTTGTTCTGAAGAGAACATTAAGGATATGGCTGAACAATCATTTAACAAAGAGACTATGAGTGTGGCCCAGCCACTTCAGCAGACCAGGAAAAGAGATGAGATTATACCAGCAAAGACACTGCCAGTTTGAACTAAAGCAGACAGAGAATGTAGGATGGAATGAAGAAAGTCTGGCCAACCTCTTAGATTATACAAGACAGGCCCATGAAGCTATTCAGCTGCTAACTGTGCTATTGTTCAAGAAAAAGGAAAGAAGGATCCCAAAAGAGACTCAGAGATCATCACTGCTGCCACTTCCAGCACATGCCCAGTAGGCGCAGGGCTGGGGAGCAAAGCAGTTTCCATCCTGGTTTCAAAGAGCAGGACCACCATCCAGCAGAGCCCTGTCATCAAGACCCCTGCAGAGAGCAGAAGTGTGAGTGGTGCCCTGGAAGAGAGGCACATGGTGGAGGAGGAGGCCACCACAAAGAGCTGTGTAAGCAGTGCCACACTGAGCCCTCCCATTGGCTCCACCGGCCAAACAGTGGGAGTGACATTGCTATCCCAGTAGGCCTGGGAGGCAGAGCACCCACACAAAGAATATTATTCTCCTGCCTTAAGAGCTAATGTGATTTGTCTTATTAGGTGCTGGGCTTACATGGGACCCATCCTTTCTTCCTTCCAATTTCTCCCTTTTGAAATGGGATCATCTACGTCTCCGATGTTTGTCCTACCACCAAATTTCAGAAGCACATACTTGTCTGGCTTCACAGGTTCACAGCTGGAGAGGAATTTTGTCTCAGGATGAATCATACCTTGAGTCTCACCCATACCCGATTTGTATGATATTTAGATAAGACTTGGACTTTATACTTCAAAGTTGATGCTGGAATGCGTTAAGACTTTTGCAGTTATTGGGATGGAATGTATGTATTTTGCATGCGGGGACATGAATCCCAGCAATGAAATTCCTATCTGACAGCATACACGAAACTAAAGCAGACACATTCATGATTTAAACATTTTAAAAGCTTTAAAATTCTCTAAGAATATATAGAGATCTCTTCTTAGAAATTTTAGTTTAAAAAGGCCTTTGAAACACAACACCAGAGATAGAAACCACAAAGAAAAAAAAAAGATTTGATTACAAACAAAGCTTAAAATTAGCTGGCAAAAGATGCAATAAATAGGTTAAAAAACAAAAAGTCTAGGAAACATATTTGGAATGAGACACAGAAAAGAATTCATATTTTACAATTCAAAAAGAAAAAGAAAAACTCTTCAGTAGGAAAATGGCAAGCAATACATACCAGTTTCTTCACAGAGAAATAGAAGTAGCAAAGAAAGAGATGCTTCAACTCACTGATAATGAAAGAACTGAAGTTTTTGATGTTTTCTTGTTTTTCTTGTTATTACAGGTTTTCTTGATACTATAAGAAAATACCTTTCTGCTTCTTGGTTGCCTTGTGCTAGTAAATGCATTGAGAAGTCAATTTGGTAAGAGGATAAACTGGTTTAAACATTTTGAGGGCATCGAGATAATATGCATAAAAATTTGAGATGTGAACTTTTAGATGTAATAATTTGATTTTAAAAACTCACATAGAGGGGCGCCTGGGTGGCTCAGTCAGGTAAGCCTCTGCCTTTGGCTCAGGTCATGATCCCAGGGTCCTGGGATGGAGCCCCACCTTGGGCTCTCTGCTCAGGGGAAGGCCTGCTTCTTCCTTTCCCTCTGCTGTTCCCCCTGTTTATGCTGTCTCTCTCTCTGTCAAATAAATCAATAAAATATTTTTTTAAAACCTCACATGGAAATAATGAGGCAAGTAGATATAACACTATGTCTTATCATGTTGATTGCAGCATTATTTATAATATTAAGATACTAGAAACAAGAAAATGTTTATCACTAGGGATTGTTTAAGCTGATTTCCTCACATGGGAACAGTGGAACATGATATAACTATTCAAAAAGATGACATAGTTTGATATGAATTAACATAGAAAGGTATATACAACATTTTTATAGTTTTTAAAAGTTTTTAAAAGTCATATTTTGTAATTCCCATTGATGTAGAAAGATGGCTATATGTATATAAATATACAAAATGGAGGAATATACACTGAAATAATAAAATTTATATTTGGGGGATAAAGTAGGATTATCACTTTCTATTTCTTAGAAGTCAGTATTGTGTAATTTTTATGATATTGTTAATCAGCGAAATCACTAAAGATATTTCCATTATGTAAAAGAAAAAAAAGTGAGGAATTTCCTTTCACTTAAGAAATATATGTCTGGGGGGGAGTTAAGATGGCGGAGGAGTAGGGGTCCCCTTTTCCAGCTGGTCCCGAGTCGAGCTGGATAGGTACCAGACCATCCTGAACGGCCATGGGATCAGCCTGAGACGCAGGAAGATACATCTGGATCTCTACAAATGAACATCTCCAGTGCTGAGTATTGAGGTACGAAGCGGGGAGCCGTGAAACCGCGCACAGATATGGGAAGATAAATGGAAGGGGGAGAGAGCTGCCGCGTCGGGTGCCGGGAAGCGGTAGCCACCTGCACGGGGAGCGGGCAGACTCCGGACCGGCACCTGCAAGAAAACAGACTGGGTCCATGAGCAGGGAACGTGAGCCACCAGACTTCTCACGGAGCTCTGGTGTGCTCACTGGATCCAGACTGAGACTGGGAGCTCCGGGAGCATGCGTGGGGCAGCTGGCGGCTGGCGGGGTTAGAAACACAAAGGACAGAGATGCGCCTGCCCTGGAAGTGAGGGCTGGGACGCCGGGTGTGGGGCGCACATCCTGGGACGCTGCAGGGTTGAGCAGCACCAACAGAAACAGAGTTAAAGTGGCCAGAACATCAGAGGAGAATGGGCCGCAATCCCTCTGTTCTGAGACAGAGGCTGAGATTCGGCCACTGCTGCTCTCTCAGAAGAGGCACAGCAAACTGCCAGGGAAAGCCGCCAGAGAGCAAAAGCCTGGAAATACCAGCTCACAGTGTGCCCAACCCCATAACCCCTCACAGGGGACATGGAAACTCTACCCAAACGGGGTTCCTGAGTATCAGTGCGGCAGGCCCCTCCCCCAGAAGGCAGGCTGAAAAATCAAAAAGCCCACATCACGGGGCACCTGGGTGACGCAGTCATTAAGTGCCTATCTTCGGCGCACGGTGTGATCCCAGTGCTCCGGAAAGGAGTCCCTCATCCGGCTCCTCCGCTGGGAGCCTGCTTCTTCCTCTCCCACTCCCCTGCTTGGTTTCCCTTTCTTGCTGACTGTCTGTCTCTCTCTCTCAAATAAATAAATAAAATCTTTAAAGAAGAAGCCCACATCCCTAAGATCTCTTTAAAACAAGGACACACAGCCTGGGTCCCGGTCAATAATTTCGGCTCTGGACAACCCCTCAACCTCTCCTCAACAGAATGATGAAAAGGAGAAGTCCCCCCCAGCAAAGAAAAGACAGTGAGTATGTAGCCTCTGCCACAGAACGAATGGATATGGATGTAACCAAATTCTCAGAAATGGAATTCAGAGTAACAATGGTCAAGGTGAAGTATAGACTTGAAAAAAGTATTAACAAAAATGTTAATAAGAATATAGAACCTTTAAAGGCAGAAATGAGAGTGAATCTGACAGAAATTAAAAATTCTATGAGCCAAATGCAGTCAAAACTAGAGGCTCTGACGGCCAGGGTGAATGAGGCAGAGGAACATATTAGCAAATTGGAGGATGGGGTAGTAGAAGAAAAAATGAAAATAGAAGATGGACGTAAAAAACTCCATGCCCACGAATGTAGCTTACGGGAGATTACTGACTCAATGAAACGATCCAATGTCAGAATCATCGGCATCCCCGAGGGGGTGGAGAAAAAAGAGGTCTAGAAGAGATATTTGAACAAATTGTAGCTGAAAACTTCCCTAATCTAGCAAGGGAAACAAACATTCAGGTCCAAGAGGCAGAGAGGACCCCACCCAAGCTCAACCATGACAAACCTACGCCACATCACGTCATAGTGCAATTCACAAATATTAGATCCAAGGATACAGTATTGAACATGGCCAGGGCAAAGAAACTTCTCACGAACCAAGGCAAAGGTATCAGAATTACGTCAGACCTGTCTACACAGACCTGGAATGAGAGAAAGGGTTGGGGGGGGCATTTTTAAAGCTCTTTCAGACAAAAACATGCAGCCAAGGATCCTTTATCCAGCAAGGCTGTCATTTAGAATTGATGGAGAAATAAAGACGTTCCAGAATCACCAGTCATTAACCAATTTCGTAACCACGAAACCAGCCCTACAGGAGATAGTAAGGGGGTTTCTATAAAGGTAAAAAGGCCCCAAGAGTGATACAGAGCAGAAAGTCACAACTGATACAAACAAAGACTTTACTGGCAACATGGCATCATTAAAAGCATATCTCTCAGAATTCAGTCTCAATGTGAATGGCTTAAATGCTCCTGTAAAACACCACAGGGTTGCAGATTGGATAAAAAGAAATGACCCATCCATTTGCTGTCTACAAGAGAATCATTTTGAACCCAAAGATACATTCAGACTGAAAGTAAAGGAATGGAGTACCATCTTTCACACAAATGGACCTCAAAAGAAAGCTGGAGTAGCGATTCTCATATCAGATAGATTGGATTTTAAACTAAAGACTATAGTTAGAGACACAGAACGGCACTATATTATTATAAAAGGATGTATCCAACAAGTGGATATGGAAATTATAAATATATATGCCCTCAACAGGGGAGCAGCAAGATACACAAGCCAACTCTTAACCAGAATAAAGAGACATATAGATAAAAATACATTAATAGTAGGGGACCTCAACACCCCACTATCAGAAATAGACAGAACACCCTGGCAAAAACTAAGCAAAGAATCAAAGGCTTTGAATGCCATACTCGACGAGTTGGACCTCATAGATATATATAGAACACTACACCCCAGAACCAAAGAATACTCATTCTATTCAAATGCCCATGGAACATTCTCAAGAATAGATCATGCTCTGGGACACAAAACAGGTCTCAGCCAATACCAAAAGATTGAAATTATCCCCTGCATATTCTCAGACCACAACGCTCTGAAATTGGAACTCAACCACAAGGAAAAACCTGGAAGAAACTCAAACACTTGGAGGCTAAGAACCATCCTGCTCAAGAATGACTCGATAAACCAGGAAATCAAAAAACAAATTAAACAATTTATGGAGACCAACGAGAATGAATACACAACGGTCCAAAACCTATGGGATACTGCAAAGGCAGTCCTAAGGGGGAAATACATAGCCATCCAAGCCTCACNCAGTCAAAACTAGAGGCTCTGACGGCCAGGGTCACCGAGGCAGAGGAACGCGTTAGCGAATTGGAGGATGGGTTAGTAGAAGAAAAAACGAAAATAGAAGCTGGTCTTAAAAAAATCCACGCCCACGAATGTAGATTACGGGAGATTACTGACTCTATGAAACGATCCAATGTCAGAATCATCGGCATCCCTGAAGGGGTGGAGAAAAACAGAGGTCTAGAAGAGATATTTGAACAAATTGTAGCTGAAAACTTCCCTAATCTAGCAAGGGAAACAAGCATTCGTGTCCAAGAGGCAGAGAGGACCCCATCCAAGCTCAACCAGGACAAACCTACGCCACGGCATGTCATAGTGCAATTCGCAAATATTAGATCCAAGGATACAGTATTGAAAGCGGCCAGGGCAAAGAAATTTCTCACGTACCAAGGCAAAGGTATCAGGATTACGTCAGACCTGTCTACAGAGACCTGGAATGAGAGAAAGGCTTGGGGGGGCATTTTTAAAGCTCTTTCAGAGAAAAACATGCAGCCAAGGATCCTTTATCCAGCAAAGCTGTCATTCAGAATTGATGGAGAAATAAAGACGTTCCAAAATCGCCAATCATTAACCAATTTCGTAACCACGAAACCAGCCCTACAGGAGATATTAAGGGGGGCTCTATAAAGGTAAAAAGGCCCCAAGAGTGATACAGAGCAGCAAGTCACAACCGATACAAAGACTTTAAAGAGAAATGGCATCATTAAAATCATATCTGTCAATAATCTCTATCAATCTAAATGGCTTAAACTCTCCCATAAAACGCCACAGGGTTGCAGATTGGATAAAAAGACATGACCCATCCATTTGCTGTCTACAAGAGACTCATTTTGAACCCAAAGATGCATTCAGACTTAGAGTAAGGGGATGGAGTACCATCTTCCACGCAAATGGACCTCAAAAGAAAGCTGGAGTAGCAATTCTCATATCAGATAGACTGGATTTTAAACTAGAGGCCATAGAGAGAGATACAGAAGGGCACTATATTATTCTTAAAGGAAGTATTCAACAAGTGGATATGACAATTATTAATATATATGCCCCCAACAGGGGAGCAGCAAGATACACAAGCCAACTCTTAACCAAAATAAAGAGACATATAGATAAGAACACAGTAATAGTAGGGGACCTCAACACCCCACTATCAGAAATAGACAGAACACCCTGGCAAAAACTAAGCAAAGAATCAAAGGCTTTGAATGCCATACTCGACGAGTTGGACCTCATAGATATATATAGAACACTACACCCCAGAACCAAAGAATACTCATTCTATTCAAATGCCCATGGAACATTCTCAAGAATAGATCATGCTCTGGGACACAAAACAGGTCTCAGCCAATACCAAAAGATTGAAATTATCCCCTGCATATTCTCAGACCACAACGCTCTGAAATTGGAACTCAACCACAAGGAAAAACCTGGAAGAAACTCAAACACTTGGAGGCTAAGAACCATCCTGCTCAAGAATGACTCGATAAACCAGGAAATCAAAAAACAAATTAAACAATTTATGGAGACCAACGAGAATGAATACACAACGGTCCAAAACCTATGGGATACTGCAAAGGCAGTCCTAAGGGGGAAATACATAGCCATCCAAGCCTCACTCAAAAGAATAGAAAAATCTAAAATGCAGTTTCTATATTCTCACCTCAAGAAACTGGAACAGCAACAGAGGGACAGGCCTAACCCACTGACAAGGAAGGAGTTGACCAAGATTAGAGCAGAAATCAATGAATTAGAGACCAGAACCACAGTAGAGCAGATCAACAGGACTAGAAGCTGGTTCTTTGAGAGAATCCATAAAATTGATAGACCACTGGCAAAACTTGTCCAAAAACAAAGAGAAAGGACTGAGATTATTAAAATTATGACTGAAAAGGGAGAGGTCACGACCAGCACCATTGAAATTGCAAGGATTATTAGAAACTTTTATCAACAGCTATATGCCAAAAAACTAAACAATCTGGAAGAGATGGAGGCCTTCCTGGAAACCTATAAACTACCAAGACTGAAACAGGAAGAAATAGATTTCTTAAATAGGCCAATTAACTATGAAGAAATTGAGTCAGTGATAAACAACCTTCCAAATAATAAAACTCCAGGCCCAGACGGTTTTCCTGGGGAATTCTACCAAACATTCAAAGAAGAAATAATACCTATTCTCCTAAAGCTATTTCAAAAAATAGAAACAGAAGGAAAGCTACCAAACTCATTCTATGAGGCTAATATTACCTTGATCCCCAAACCAGGCAAAGACCCCCTCAAAAAGGAGAATTACAGACCGATTTCTCTAATGAATATGGATGCCAAAATCCTCAACAAGATCCTTGCTAATAGAATCCAACAGTACATTAAAAGGATTATCCATCATGACCAAGTGGGATTCATACCTGGGATGCAAGCATGGTTCAACACTCGCAAATCAATCAATGTGATACATCATATCAACAAGAAAAGACTCAAGAACCATATGATCCTCTCAATTGATGCAGAAAAAGCATTTGACAAAATACAGCATCCTTTCCTGATTAAAACCCTTCAGAGTGTAGGAATAGAGGGTACATTTCTCAATCTCATAAAAGCCATCTATGAAAAGCCTACTGCAAGCATTATTCTCAATGGGGAAAAGCTGGAAGCCTTTCCCTTAAGATCAGGAACACGACAAGGATGCCCACTCTCGCCACTATTATTCAACATAGTACTAGAAGTCCTTGCAACAGCAATCAGAAGACAAAAAGGGATCAAAGGTATCCAAATCGGCAAAGAAGAAGTCAAACTGTCTCTCTTTGCAGATGACATGATACTCTATATGGAAAACCCAAAGGAATCCACTCCCAAACTATTAGAAGTTATAGAACAATTCAGTAAGGTGGCAGGATACAAAATCAATGCCCAGAAATCAGTTGCATTTCTATACACGAATAACGAGACTGAAGAAAGAGAAATTAGGGAATCCATCCCATTTACAATAACACCAAAAACCATGCGTTACCTTGGAATTAACTTAACCAGAGACGTAAAGGACCTATATGCTAGAAACTATAGATCACTTTTGAAAGATATTGAGGAAGACATAAAAAGATGGAAAAATATTCCATGCTCATGGATTGGAAGAATTAACATAGTTAAAATGTCCATACTACCCAGAGCAATCTACACTTTCAATGCTATCCCGATCAAAATACCGAGGACATTTTTCAAAGAACTGGAACAAATAGTCCTTAAATTTGTATGGAACCAGAAAAGGCCCCGAATCTCCAAGGAACTGTTGAAAAGGAAAAACAAAGCTGGGGGCATCACAATGCCGGATTTCGAGCTGTACTACAAAGCTGTGATCACAAAGACAGCATGGTACTGGCACAAAAACAGACACATCGACCAATGGAACAGAATAGAGAACCCAGAAATGGACCCTCGGCTCTTTGGGCAACTAATCTTTGATAAAGCAGGAAAAAACATCCGGTGGAAAAAAGACAGTCTCTTCAATAAATGGTGCTGGGAAAATTGGACAGCTACATGCAAAAGAATGAAACTTGACCACTCTCTCACACCATACACAAAAATAAACTCCAAATGGATGAAAGACCTCAATGTGAGACAGGAATCCATCAAAATTCTAGAGGAGAACATAGGCAACAACTTCTATGACATCGGCCAGAGCAACCTTTTTCACGACACATCTCCAAAGGCAAGAGAAATAAAAGATAAAATGAACTTATGGGACTTTATCAGGATAAAGAGCTTCTGCACAGCCAAGGAAACAGTCAAAAAAACTAAGAGACAGCCCACGGAATGGGAGAATATATTTGCAAAGGACACCACAGATAAAGGACTGGTATCCAAGATCTACAAAGAACTTCTCAAACTCAATACACGAGAAACAAATAAACAAATCATAAAATGGGCAGAAGATATGAACAGACACTTTTCCAATGAAGACATACAAATGGCTAACAGACACATGAAAAAATGTTCAAAATCATTAGCCATCAGGGAAATTCAAATCAAAACCACACTGAGATACCACCTTACGCCAGTTAGAATGGCAAAGATAGACAAGGCAAGAAACAACAATTGTTGGAGAGGATGTGGAGAAAGGGGATCCCTCCTACATTGTTGGTGGGAATGCAAGTTGGTACAGCCACTCTGGAAAACAGTGTGGAGGTCCCTTAAAAAGTTAAAAATTGAACTACCCTATGACCCAGCCATTGCACTACTGGGTGTTTACCCCAAAGATACAGACGTAGTAAAGAGAAGGGCCATATGCACCCCAATGTTCATAGCTGCATTGTCCACAATAGCCAAATCATGGAAGGAGCCGAGATGCCCTTCAACAGATGACTGGATTAAGAAGCTGTGGTCCATATATACAATGGAATATTACTCAGCTATCAGAAAGAACGAATTCTCAACATTTGCTGCAACATGGACGGCACTGGAGGAGATAATGCTAAGTGAAATAAGTCAAGCAGAGAAAGATAATTATCATATGATTTCTCTCATCTATGGAACATAAGAACTAGGATGATCGGTAGGGGAAGAAAGGGATAAAGAAGGGGGTAATCAGAAGGGGGAGAAGCATGAGAGACTATGGACTCTGAGAAACAAACTGAGGGCCTCAGAGGGGAGGGGGTGGGGGAATGGGATAGACCTGTGATGGGTAGTAAGGAGGGCACATATTGCATGGTGCACTGGGTGTTATTCGCAACTAATGAATCATCGAACTTTGCATCAGAAATGGGGATGTACTGTATGGTGACTAACATAATATAATAAAAAAACATTAAAAAAAAAGAAATATATGTCTTCACATGTATGTGTTCTTCAATCCATGTAAACTTAATTTTCCGATAAAATCTCAATCAACATTATGTTATTTGTTACAATTATTAAAATGTGTTTTTCAGAATGTTACACTAGATATTAATATGTCCTTTGAATTTCTCACCAGTTCTATGGGACTTAAATGATTTCTTAAAAAGTCATATTATCTAGGCCAATGCTCCAAATACTCCGAAGTCCACATCCCTAGAGAAGCTGTACATATTTTTGTAAAACTTAACTCAGGTAATACCGGTTCATTGATGCCATATGAATTGTAATACAGAAGGAAATTTTCATTTATTCTTCTTCAAGGTGCTTACCTCTCCCATTGGTGGTATAATGTAAACTTTCCAAAAATTTTTTAAATAAGAATCTCCAATATTCATATAAACAGTGTGTTTTATGTTACATATATGAAGATATTCCCACCAAGTATGGTTACAAATATAAGAACTGTCTATTTCCATCAATTTTTAGTGCTGCAACATGTCAACCCCAGTGATGTCAATTTAACAATGTCATCAGTGGCTTCTATTTAAAATCTCTAATTTTCATTACTTGAAATGTTACATAAGTAGATGAATCTAATACTCATGCTACTTTGGAAAACAACCTTCCCTGTTTTTTGTTTGTTGCTTTTTACATGAGTTAAGGCTGTGAAATGGTGGCAAGACCCCTGGATAAGGCAATCAAGAAATTTTGATTCTACTCTCAATAGCTACAAAAAGCCGGAGAAACCACTTAATTGGATGGTAGCCCAAGTTTCTCTTCCATAAAATAAAATATTATAATCAGTAAATTCTTAGGCACTGTCCCTTTTAAAAGTCAAGTCTTGAAATGATTCAAGGGGGAAAAAAATGTCTATAATTCCATCTCCTGTCTTTTCCACAAATACTTAATGACCCAACTCCAAATCTCTTTTCTTTGCTAAAGTTTTTACTATTATATTTATATTTAAATACTTTTCTTTATAATTCCTGTTAAATTATGTCAATTAGGTAATAAATAAATATTTCTTGTTTTATATAAGCTATTCTTGGAAAAAAAAAAAACAAAACCTTGTCCATAAACCTCTAGCATCATTAAGTCATATACAAATTATAATATATAGTGGCATGTTCTATCATTACATTAAGAAAATAGAAACATTATTTTATAAAATTTAAAATCTCTCTCATCTGCAAACATTTCTTTGTGAAACAACTTTCTCTTCCTGTGAGAAAAAAGAATGAAAATTATTCTTTTATTGGAAACTGAAAAAATAGTACACAAAAATGATGCCAGTTCCATCCATGACCTGTGTGTGTATGTGTGTGTGTGTGTGTGTGTGTGTTGCAGTGTAATCACTATACTGTCTAATTTCTGTTCTTCTCCATTCTCACCATATCATTTGAGGTACACTTACTTAGGAATACCATACTGTCTTAAACATTCAACTGTTTTTTTCAGCATATCTATGCTATTGTAACCCCATTGACACAGTTGAAATCCCAGAGATCAGTATGAAGGCATAGAGGGATGTCTAATAGCCTATTTAAAAAAAAAAGAAAGAAAGAAAGTTATTAAATGCAAAAAAAGCAAAGTGTTCACAAGTGCAGGTCTTCAGGACTGGATAACAGAATGGTTTAGTCAGCAAACAGTTTAAAATTCCTATATATTGAGCATCTAATGTTGCAAGTTGCCCCCTGGTAGCAACCAAAGAAATGACAGTAAAAACTGGGAGGCTCAAGAACTCCTTTGAGAATATAATTCAATCATGGAATTTCCTCCCAAAGCATATACCTACAAGGCAAGTCTTTTAAATTTGTGAGTGGGGGAATATGCTCCCCAGCCCCCTTCCCCCTCCTTGCCCTTAATCCATTCAACCAGGAAGTAATATAATAGAGATGTAAAGACTCCCAAATCAGAAAAACTTGAGTTTACATCTCAGTTTTGCCTTTTAATATCTGTGACATTAGGAAAATCACATAATTTCTATAGCCTTAGTTTCCTCACTTTTAAAATGAGGTAAACAGCAATGTCCACCTCATCCATTTACAAATATTTATTAAGTACCCACTATGCATTGTTTGAGGTCCCTCATGGAGCTTAAATTCTAATAGAAGAAAACCAACAATAAACATGTAAACAAGGTAGCATAACTTTTAAAAATAGAGTATGTGGAGGTGGGGGTCAGGGAATGGTCAGGGAAGTCCTCTCTGGCAGTAAAAGCTGAGGAAGTCACCATGTAGAGACACCAGGCAGAGGGACTAGATGGCGCATAGGCTTAAGTGTTAAGGAAGAGGAAGAAGGTAGATAGGACTGAACAAACAAAAGAGAGAATGGAATACACACTCACAGAAGCAGGCAGATATTCAACCATATAAGGCTGTAACAAAGAACTGAAAATTTTTTCACTCTTTTTTTTCAATTTTATATTATGAAAACCATCAAACATACAAAAGTAGAGAATATAATAAACTTCCATGTGAACAGAGTCAACAATTATCATTTTGTTACACATCTTTATCTTTTCTTCCTTTCTTTTTTACGGGGATGGGACACTATAGCATTTTAACGGAAGTTCCTGAAATCATGTTATTTCATCCATAAATTTACCTAAAAATAAGGTCAATCTCTTATGCTTAATGCCTAACAAAATTAATCATAATCCTTTAATATTCTCAAGTTATCATCCACATTTCCTCAATTTTCTCCAAAATGTCTTTTTAAAAATTGATTTGTTCGAAAGGAGATAGATTATATTGAAATTGCAATTAAGCCATTAAAGTGAGTTAATAAGCTGCGATTTACTTTTTTATAAAAAATCATTCTGGCAACTCTGGAAAATAAATTCCAGAAAAGCAAAAGTGGTTGCCATGAAACTATTTAGGAAGCTGGTGCATTGTCTAGATGGAGATGAGAGTGTCTTGAACCAAGGAGGTCACAGGTGTCTGAAAAAATCAGACTGGAAGACACTGCTAACAGAAATTTCTGATCCGTTTCTTGTGGTAGGATGAAGGGAAAAAAGGAATTGAGGGTGGCATTTAGTCTCAGAGTTGAAGGACAGGTCCAATAAATTCCGTGAACTAAAAGGAGAAAGACTGAAAAGGAGCAAGAACGGGTTTGTGGGGAGAAAGCACCAGGCATAAGAAAGGTAGATGTAGGCACTTGAGGGGTTATCCACAAAGAAATGAATTGAAAGTCATGGAACCACACCTTATGACAAGAGAGAGTTCAGTTAGAGACCAAAAAGGAGCCTAGGACTAACCTCTGGGAGAGTCAGCATTTAAAACATCAGCAAAGGAGACTGGAAACAAGCAATTAGTCATATAGCAGGATAGCGAAGGACAGCGTGGTGTCAGATACACTAAGAGGACAGTGTTTCTAAGACTGGCCACCTTTGTCAAATCTCATCTGGGGACTGACTTAGATGAGATCAGAGACTTGCTACCTACCTATCTTGGGACTTTGATAAGATGTTTCTAGAGCGTGGTGGGGTAATAGCCCAATTGGAATGTGGTGGAAGATTGGGAGGAAAGGCAGTAGAGACAACCCAGAAGGACAGTTCTAAGAAGGTCTATAGAGTACAGGAGTGGAGAGATGGGGTGAATAGCTGGAGGAGGATGCAGGTTCCCAGGAGGATATTCTTGTTTAGTTTTGTTCAGGTGCTACTAACGCAGGTTTGTTGATGGGAAAGACGTAACAGAGAGGAATAAATTGATGATATGGCTGACTGGGGAGACAGCTAAAGTGTCTCCATAGTTAAGGAGCACAGTGGATTTAGAACACAGGAATTGTTATGCTTACACATGATCAGGAACAACCTTAAGAAGAAAAGCAAAACTTATCGGAGTGTGTGCAGGTAAACTGATAGATTCGGTACTTGGCAAACAATGCATTCCCTTCTTAATTGCTTCTATTTTCTTCCTCTATTTTTCTGTGTGAAATAATAAGCCACATCAACAGCTGAACATTGGGTGGGGCGGTGTTGAAGCTTTTAGCAGAAAAAGTGTGAAACAACAGTCTGTGAGTGGGACTCTAAATACACTAGTTTAGGACATTTAGTGGGATTGCCAGACAGGCTAGCATGCTTGGAGATTAAATTAAAGGGAAACTTGTCAGCATAATCATGGGATTGTTTGCCAGAAGTTTTCAGCTGCTCAGGTGCAGGAACTGATTTAATCAATCAATTAGCACAGAGTTCCTCTCTGCTGTGTACAGAAAGTTGGTTTCCAAAGCTGTTCAGGTCTACAGTTCTAAAGTTTTCTTACTCTAAGCCCCTTATAGTGGATACCATGACTCATCACTCTCTTTGACCCTATTATAATGTCAAACACCGAAAGTGACTTTTGCGTTTATGACATGAATGAATCAATGAATGAATGGTTACCCATATCATCCATGTTTCGCAGATAGGGACACTGATTCAAAAAGGAGACGGAAGTGTGGGACATTTGATTTCGGCTCAGGTCATGATCTCAGGGTTTGAGACGGAGCCCCACCTCAGCTCCAGCTGTGTGTGGAGCCTACTTAGATTCTCTCTCCCTCACCCTCTTCCCTCCCACCCCCTTAAAAAAAAAAAAGGAGATTTTGTGACTTTTTTTGATTCGGTAGCACATAAAAAACTAAAACCAGCAGTGATGAGAATTGGGAATCTCAGACCTGGCTGACCCTGAAAATCATGAGGAAAGCTTTTTAAAATATGTGCTCTATCCAGCACCCACCCTCAATCATGTGAATCAGAATAACTCAGGCAGAATTTCTCAGGGTAGACCCCAGGCATCTGTATTTTCAGGCCTCTAGGCGATGGGTACAGAGCGAGATTCAAGAATTATTACACTAGTAATGAGTCCTTGGGGAGCAGAGACTATGTCTATTCATCATGACTCTGTCACCAGAGGCAGATTTGTCTCATCTTCTGTGCACACAAAAGCCCTTGCTGGCCGACTCTCCGAGCCCTGAGCCAAGTGATTCCTGTACGAGCATATTTAATGGTAGTCTCTGCTATCTTTTAAATGTATTTTCTTCCCTTCTCACCTTGTAATAACCGGTGAATGTTTCATTTGCACCCCCCCTCATAGCACAGCAAACACCTCCCCTAAAAGGTGAAGAAATGAGAGGGGAGCAGCCATGCTACAAAGCTGTCAGAACAGTGCATGCTCGAAGCCCTACAAACCGGAGCCTCAGAGAGCGCGGAGTTCAGACTGGTGGCGAGGCTCAAATAAAAATGAAAAATGTCAGGGCACTAGGGTGGCTCAGCCGGGTAAGTGCCTGCCTTCGGCTCAGCTCAGGTCATGATCCCGGGATCCCGGGATCGAACGTCGGGCTTCCTGCTAAGGCGGAGAGCCTGCTTCTCCCTCTCCCTCTGCCTCCCTCTCCCCCTGCTTGTGCACACTCGCGCGCTCTCGCTCTCTCTCTCTCTCACTCTATCAAATAAATAAATAAATAAAATCTTTTTAAAAAATGAAAAAAAAAGTCAGAGTTCACCAAACAGTAAGAAGTGGTACAGAATATCTAAGGAAATAAGGAAATCCTTATTGTTCCATAGTAGCTGAAATTCTATGTGACCACATCCCTGTAGCATTAACGATAATGTATGTCATGAACCTTCCTAGTACTAAAGGAAGAGCATCAGAGCCACCACTCCCTGCACTCATCCAGAAATCTCTGGGCACCTACACCTGAAATCTAGACCTGAAATATGGAGCGGTATCACTATAAATAACATATAACTAGGATAGATAACATTATATACATGATATAAAATATTATAAATAACATTAAATAAAAAGCACTAAATCCATTAGCCACATGCAATAAATGCCGACCCTACAAATAACAATATGTGGCAAAGCAAATTCAAATATTTATTTTGAGCCATAGCCCAATTCCTATTTTTTTTTCTTCCTTGTTAGTTTAGTAGCGGAAACTAAACCAATGTTAATTTAGTGTTGGAGTATGTACCGTCACTACTGTCCCACAGCAGTATATGCCTGTGTAGCATTTTATTATTTTATTTAATCTTCCCCACAATATTATGTGATAAACAGAAACAAATGTTATCATCCCTATTTTATACTGGATGAATCCATAGTCCAAGACTAAATGATTAGTACTGGGTTGAAAAACAGGGCTCAAAACTGTAGCTCAAAGTTAGATGTTCTGATTCCAAGTCTAATAACTTCCACTCCCCCCCTAAATACCATTGAAGTCATCCTTTATTTTTAAATATTTCTTTAGGAATGTTTGATGTGAGTTGCTGAGAAGGTAAGGGATGAAATTCTCTTCTTCATCACCATCTTCTTTATGCTGTATCATAGCTCGACGCTCTTAAAAGGCCTTAATGTAAGAATAAGTTTTATTAAATCTATTTCTATCTTAATGAAATTTTAGATTTGTTTCCCTAGAATAGAATGGCTCTCCTACAATAGATAGTGTTGACAGAAAGGAGAGGGATTTAAGTTCATCCTCATGGCTTAAGAGGCCATACAAGCACAACATTTCTTTACTGGGCCCATGAAACAAACCCCCTATGGATTACAAACTGCCTCTTTCACTCATTTTATAGTACAGAGCCAGAATAATTTTCCTTGCTCTTTTAGGTCCTGCCACAACCAATTGCAATTTCTGCAGCCTGGAGAGTAAAAGAAAAAAAAAAAAGTCTTACGTAAAGAAATTTCATCCATTTCCCCTACTTGCATTTGCTTTTGATTTGGCTTCAGGCTCTTGGCCATCTACAAATAAAGTGGCTTTGCACAGGAATGACAAGGACAAGAAAAGTGTGTGTTTGGAAATAGCAGCCTTCTGTCTGAACACAGGACTTTCCACCTGCTTACCGCTCACCAGGTACTTTTCTCTCTGCTGTCCACTGGACTCGAAATCAATCAGCCCTGAGTGAGAGCAGAAAGTTCGTGTCAGCACTGGAGATTTAGAATTCATAGACTTGAAAAATCAGTGAGGTATCAAAAATGTACCTTAGGGGGCACCTGGGTGGGTGGCTCAGTCGTTAAGTGTCTGCCTTCAACTCAGGGCGTGATCCCAGAGTCCTGGGATCGAGTCCCACATCAGGCTCCCTGCTCTGCTTGGGAGCCTGCTTCTTCCTCTCCCACTCTCCTTGCTTGTGTTCCCTCTCTCTCTGGCTGTCTCTCTCTCTGTCAAATAAATAAATAAAATCTTTAAAGTTAAAAAAAAATGTACCTTAGTGTCTCTTTGTTCACCTTCTGGCAAGGTGCTGTCAGGAATTTCATTTGAACAAAATAAGGTCAAAGCTATTAATCACTGTTTTTCAAGTAAAAGCAAAAAAAGTTTACAAAATAAAGGTAAATGTTCTACTGTTAATAATAATTATTATAATTTACCGAGCAATTACTGTGTCCCAGACACTATGCTAAGAGCTTTATGTACATTATCTCAACTAACCTCCTAGCAATCCTAGGAAATAGGTATGATTGTCCTCATTTTGTGTAGGAGGAAATGAAGGTGAAGTTCACTCATTAGCAGGTCACTGAGCCAGCATTTAAACTCTTCCAACTGTCAAATTTCAAAGATATTGAAGCATTGGATTATATTACCCAATAATAACAAGGTATATATGCGTGATTTATATTAATATATGGTTTATTGACCATTATTTTCAGAGGCAATATTTTGTTTAGCATTTGCCAATTTGTATTATTAATAGTTCTAATGGTTAATTTTCTAGACCACATTAAAAAAAAAGATCAATTGCAAGAAACGAGGTAGATTGAAGCACTGTATGTTGTTTTTTAATCCCTAAAGGCTTAAAGAAAGTATTTTTTAAATTTTTTTAAAAGATTTTATTTATTTATTTGACAGCGATAGAGACAGCCAGCGAGAGAGGGAACACAAGCGGGGGGAGTGGGAGAGGAAGAAGCAGGCTCATAGCAGAGGAGCCTGACGTGGGGCTCGATCCCACAACGCTGGGATCACGCCTTGAGCCAAAGGCAGATGCTTAACCACTGTGCCACCCAGGTGCCCCTGCTTAAAGAAAGTATTTAAATCTCAAACCACATGTGTTGGCTTTGTCACGTGGCAATTTGGCTAGGCTGAACTACATCTCCCAGAATTTCCTTTCTTGTATGTTTCCATTTAGAGTGGACCACAACTGAGATTCTTAAGGGGTATTTAGAGGGCCAACCAGTTCACACATAGATTAAAATGTAACACATGTATCTCTTACTGGTTCTGCTTCTCTGATTTAACCCTAACGGATATAGTAAAGTTAGATAAACAAAATGGGTTGAATTTCTTAAGTTATTTCATTATTTATAAGAACAAGAGCTCTATTAACAAATTCCGTTTCGTTTCAATAAAGATAACTCATACTTAAATCAAAACTTTGGTTAACAAATCCAAATAAATAATAAATCCATAATAAATGGTCAATATCAGAGAGAGATGATACAAGCCTTTTGTTCAATTAATTATTTTAATATTCTCATATGCCAATAAGTAGCATTGAACATTGGCGTTATGATTTTTTATAACATTTAAACTATTTTATTTTTAATAAAATAATTTTAACATTCCTGTTTTCCCTTTCCCTTGAATCAGAAAAAAGATTCAAGAGACAATGTAGTGGGGTGGGGAAGAGGAGAATAAAGAGATTCTGAATCCATTTTTTGGTGTACAATTACAAAAAAAGGATTCTGGCTATTATTCTATATTTTTCTTAATCTGTACTCCCACTGGTTGCTCTCAAAATAGAACATTCATAGTAGGAAACACAGCCCAGTGGAGGAGCCATCTCTACCTTGTAACCACAGTCACAAGGCCACGGCCCCACAGTAAGTCTGTAGATTCTCATCTGGACACCATAAAATCCCTGTCATAATACTTGACACCTATTTTCAAAGGACTTTATTTCTAAAATTGAGCTGCTTTGTGCTAAATTAATTCAGAAGGGCATGAGGCTACACAGGATGCATTAAGGAACAGCCATTGCTATAGCAACTGAAAGGAGAATTATAATTAATTATTTTTAACCCATATGTATATTTTATAGGAACATTTGAAAGGAAGGAAGTAGAACTCAGGAAGCTAAGCAACAGACTGGGGACTACGTGTGATTTGAAAGCTTTCTTCCTAACTGTGTTACTAATCTGATAAATACTTCACTCTCATCCTCCTTCTGACCAACAGTGCCGAAATGCCCTGGCCTAATGTGTGGGATTCCTATGGGGAAATACTAATGGACTGCAATAGAAAGCTTTCTGCAAACTGAGATCTCTCACAAAATGCATCACATAAAAACAGGTCTCATTCTCATACTCTGTAAACTCATCAAGGTCTTGAACTTGATGGCCAAATCATCTTCTGTGCTATTTCAAGACATTCTCTTAGGGAAAAAATAAAAATAAAAAAGATTTTATAGACACTGAGTCCTAAGTAAATTGAAGACCCACAGCTTGCAACTCTGCTTTCTGCTCCCCTAACAGATAATATCACCCTTGCCCAGTTCTGAGTCAAATCAGAATTTAATAAAACATTTTATTTCACCCACTAATGACAGAAAAAAGCAGAGGAAAGACCTTATAAATATATATCAAAGCTAGTAGAAGCTAAGTCTTGAATTAACTTATTATGACTCTCTATGAACTCTCTGAATAAAATTGTGTTGCTTTTCCCAGTCTCAGCCTGCATATATTACCCTATCCAGAACTGGTATTTCTGATGAGTTATTTGAATTTCAATCATTTGTTCACATCCTCAGGTCAAGCTCTCATTAAAAATTCATTTGAAAGCAACTGGTTATATTGGCAACCCCAAAGTGTACTTCCAAATTTTAACGAGATACTAAAAACCAGTGAAGGCTCGCTCCTACAGAATACCATTTAGGTCTGTTGGCGAAAAGACAGAAATCTGCTTTCCACAACTTTTGTACAACAGACAAATTCAAGTAACTATCATTCTCTCGTATGTAAATGTGTACCAATAAACTAAAAAAAAATAGTCACTATAACTTACATACCCTGAGCAAGCCAATTTTCCCACTGCATCGTATAAGTAAAGCTTATTATAGCCAGTTGGATGGAGGCAGCTGTGCCAATGTGTGCAGTGATCCTAAGGTCAAGATAGTAGAATTATAAAAACTCTGAGCTTTTGTAACATGATGTTACTTACTCCCACTGTGGATGTACGTATCTCTCTGCTCTCCAAACACCTGAAAGCTGAATCTCCACTCGGAATTTTGCTCTGATGAGGGTCCACCTACTGGATCCAACCCACAATAATGGCCTAGGTAGCCTTTGGAGCACGAGAGAGGATCTATACCTAAAAGACAAGTAATGGATCATCAGAGACACTCACTTAGATTCTTCTGTCCCTATCTCCAAAATGTGTGTATAGGTATGCATATTAATAAAATTCAATTAAATAGTTTATGTTGGGTATTCTCTTGTTAATGTTGAATAGTTATAGGAAGAAGTAATTTGAAAAATCATTTCTATTAATTAATGGAAAAAAAAACATAAGATGGCTCACTGGTTTTAGGACCTTACCTTCACCCCACCCCCATGGAGTCTTATTTCTCAAATTCATCTTTCAATTATTCCCTTCAAATAAGATGCAGTTGTATAGGTAAAACAAAACAAAACAAAACAAAATGAAAGATATACATGACTAGTCACCATGCCTTAACCAACAATTCAATGATACTAACTGACTTGCCCTCCTAAACTTCATCAGTTCTTTCCCTTCCTCCATGCTCAAGCAAATGGCCTAATTTGTGAGGCAAAGCCAATGGTGATCTTTTAAGGGAATACCTATATTATATATTTATACCATGTGCCAATGTCAAATGAGAATAGAACAAAATATCTTCAGTTCCACACTTATAAAATGTCCACAGCCAAACTAGAAATGTTCCAATGTCACCTTCCCCCTAACAGTGAGGTCTGGGACAAACCAGCAACCAACTAGAGAGACCATTAGTCTCATCCTCTTTATCATTTTAAGGATCTAGAAGCGTTTCTTTTGAATTATCTTTCCTTGAGTTTTTCTTAATATTGAGTAAAAATCTCAAACAGAGGTTAATAGGTCTGTATATTCTTGGTGGTGTTGCCAAGGAAGCTATGGATAGAATGGCCATGTGGGTGAACTATGCTGACATAGAGTCCTCAAGAGACCCAACAGAAACTATAAGAGGAATCTTCACGAAGGATTCAAAAGCTCTAAAACTTAAGAGGTCCTCTGTGGTCTGAGATGCTTCATTACTTTCAGCTATTTCCCTTGCATATCCTGTGCCACAGGTACCATATTCCATATACGTCACAAATGTCCTGTTTTAATATTCCTAAATACAATGTTTCCTTTTCCTAAAAAGCCTTTTTACCCGATATCAACATATTCAAATACTTTTCATCTTTCAAAGGCTAGTTCATACATGGCTTCTTCTACAGAATCCTATCTTCCTAGTCTTCATCTCCCCAGCCCCGCTTTATTGAAGTGTAATTGACAAATAAGACTGTATATATTTAGGGTGTACAATGTGATGATTTGATATATGTATACATTGTGAAATTATTACTATAATCAAGTTAATTAACACATCCATCACCTCACATAGTTTGTTCTCTCTGTGTGTGTGTGTGTGTGTATGGTGAAAACAGTTAAGATCCTATTCTCATGGAAATTTCTGCAGTATTATTTTTTTTAAGTTTTTATTTAAATTCCAGCGAGTTAACATACAGCGTAGTATGAGTTTCAGGTGTATAATAGAGCGATTCAACACTTCCATACATGACCCGGTGCTCATCAGAAGTGTACTCTTTACTCTTTACTCTTTACTCCTCATCACCTCTTTCACCCATCTCTCTGTCCACCTCCCCTCTGGTAACCCTCAGTTTGTTCTCTATAGTTAAGAGTCTGTTTTCCAGTTTGCCTCATTCTCTTTTTTCCCCTTTGCTTGTTTGTGTTGTTTCTTAAATTCCACATACGAGATCATATGGTATTTGTCTTTCTCTGACTGACTTACTTCTCTTAGCACAATACTCTTTAGCTCTGTCCATGTTGTTACAAGTGGCAAAATTTCACTTTTAAATGTCTAATATTTCATTCTATTTATATAAAAATACTATATATATATGTATATATATACACTCTATAAATATATACCTCCTCTTCTTTATCTATTCATCAGTCAATGGACATGGGCTGTTTCTAGAATTAGGCTATTGTAGATAATGCTTCTATAAACATCAGGGTGCATGTATCCCTTTGAACTAGTATTTTTGTAGTCTTTGGGTAAATACCTAGTGGTCCAATTGCTGGATCGTAGGGTAGTTCTATTTTTAACTTATTGAGGAACCTCCATACTGTTTTCCAGAGTAGCTGTACCAGTTTACATTCCCACCAACAGTGCAGGAGAGTTCCCCTTTCTCCACATCTTCGCCAACACCTGTTGTTTTTTGTGTTGTTGACTTGAGCCATTCTGACAGGTGTTAGGTGATATCTCATTGTAGTTTTGATTTGTATTTCCCTGATGATGAGTGATGTTGAGCATCTTTTCATGTGTCTGTTGGCCATTTATATGTCTTCTTTGGAAAAATGTCTATTCATGTTTTTACCCATTTTTAAAATTGGATTATTTGTTTTTTGGGTGTTGAGTTTCATAAGTTCTTAATAGATTTTGGATACTAACCCTTTATTAGAGATGTCATTCACAAATATCTTCTCCCATTCCACAGGTTGGCTTTTAGTTTTGTTGATTGTTCCCTTTGCTGGGCAGAAGCTTTTTATTTTGATGAAGTCCCAATACTTTATTTTTGCTTTTGTTTCCTTTGCTTCAGGAGACATATCTAGAAAAAAGTTGCTATGTCAAAGATGTTACTGCCTGTGTTCTCTTCTAGGATTTTAATGGTTTCAGTTCTCACATTTAGGTCTTTAATCCATTTTGAATTTATTTTTGTGTATAGTGTAAGAAAGTGGTCCAGTTTCATTCTTTTGCATGTAGTTGTCCAGTTTTCCCAACACCATTTGTTGAAGTGATTATGTTTTTCCCATCAGATATTCTTTCCTGCTTTGTTGAAGATTAACTGACCACGTAATTGTGGGTTCATTTCTGGGTTTTCTATTCTGTTCTATCCATCTATGTGACTATTTTTGTGCCAACACCATACTGTTTTGATCACTACAGCTTTGTAATATAACTTGAGGTGTGGAATTGTGATGCTTCCAGCTTTGCTTTTCCTTTTCAAGGCTGCTTTAGTTGTTTGCAGTCTTTCGTGGTTCCACACAAATTTTAGGGTTGTTTGCTCTAGTTCTGTGAAAGATGTTAGTTTTTGATAGAGATTGCATTAAATGTGTAGACTGCTTTGGGTAGAATAGACATTTTAACAATGTTTGTTCTTCCAATCCATGAGCATGAAATGTTTTTCCATTTCTTTGTGCTGTCTTCAATTTCTTTTATCAGTGTTGTATGGCTTTCAGTGTACAGGTCTTTCACCTCTTTGGTTAGATTTATTCCTAGGTATCTTATTGGTTTTGGTGCAATTGTAAATGGGATTGATTCCTTAATTTCTTTTTCTGCTGCTTCATTACTGGTGTATAGAAATGTAATAGATTTCCATATGTTGATTTTGTAGCCTGTGACTTTACTGAATTCATTTTTTGGTTCTAGCAGGTTTTTTTGATGGAGTCTTTCAGATTTCCTATATAGAGTACCATGTCATCTGCAAATAGTGAAAGTTTGACTTCTTCCTTGACAATTTGTATGCCTTTTATTTCTTTTTGTTTTCTGGTTGCTGTGGATAGGACTTCCAGTACTATCTTGAATAAAAGTGGTGAGAGTGGACATCCCCGTCTTGTTCCTTATCTTAGAGAAAAGCTTCAGTTTTCCCCCACTGAGGATGATATTAACTTGGTTTTGTCATACATAGCCTTTACTATGTTGAGGTATGTTCCCTCTAAATCTACTTCGTTAAGCGTTTTTATCATGAATAGATGTTGTACTTTGTTAAATGCTTTTTCTACATGTGATGAAATGATCGTATGATTCTTATCCTTTCTTTTATTAATGTGATGGATCATGTTGATTGATTTGTGAATATACAGCCACTCTTGCAACCCAGGAATAAATCCTAGTTGATTGTGGAGAATGATTTTTTTTAATGTATTATTAAGTATAGTCACCATGCCACGTATTAGATCCCCAGAACATGCTCATCTTATAAGTGAATGTTTGAATCCTTTGACCAACACCTCCCCCATTCTCTTCCTACTCTTAAAACCTCAATCCCACTGAGAAATTAGGTTGCAATTTCTTCCTCATCTTTACTCCTTTGTTAATCTATAATTTTCTGTGGCTCTTGCCACTTTATACACTGACTTCAATTTATTTATGTCAATATTTTACCTTTTTTAGACTCCTCTCTTTTAAGGCGGAGGCCATGTTTAGTATGTGATAAATACATATTTAGGATGGAGCTCATAGAACAGACTTTAAGGAATCATTTCTACAGAAGTATGTATCTTAATATAGATTTTCAGAAGCCAGCCTTCTTAATGGAAAGGAATGAATCTCCATGTTAAGATTTTGGGCAAAGGAAAGGAAGATCAACAACAAGAAAGACCAGTCTTGTTTTCAACATACATCACAGGTTATGGAACCCTTTCCAAGGTTTACAAAGACATTCTGCTCCTGATCAGTAATTCTGTAGCCAGCTGCACCTAATAGGTCTACCTACTGTGATAACCTGCTCACTCCCCACCCAGCACAAGACACCCCCTTATCTCTAATACTGAAGCATCTTTGAGAAGTAATGTTACCAATATCCATGTTCCAAAAACTTATAGCTCTGGTTTCCTTCAATTATTTTATAATAGCTTTGTTAAATTTAGAATTTTGACTGTCTGGTTCCAAAGTTCCTAGGCAATCCATAATTTTGAAAACCTAAACACAAAGTATTTTTTAACAACTTTCAGCTCATAGGCCCTTTGATTGTCTGATAAAAATCATGGGTCCTGTCTTTTGAAGAATGATAATCAATACAGGGTAATGAGGTTCACAAAGGTTCTAAAACTCATGCATAGCCCCAAGGTTACAAATCCTTGGTCATATTCATTGCAAAAGTTGAATGAGCCATGAGTTAGGAATGACTCTAACAGAACCTGATGAATTTTTGTCTCTGGAACACTGTATTTCCAGACTCAGATATATAAAAACAAGGTTCCCAATGCCTTAACGTTTCTTTGCCTTATATTTTTCTGGGCAGAAACTGAAAATTAGAGTGATCCAAAATTCATCATTCTTGGACTACCAACACTAGAGAAATACAAAAATTTATAGGAGTTTTTCAAACAATCCATTATAAAACATGAGACATTTTAGTGAAACCTAGTTGGAAGACACAAAGTTTATTGAGTATCTACTATGGACCAGCCTCCTGTCATTCACTGTGTAATCAAATCCTTATAAAGTATCTCTCCAATTTTACTAAAGACAAAACTGAAGCTCGGGGAGGAAAGGTAACCTGTCCCCAACACAAATATAAAAATTAGAGACAGACACAGGAGACAAACACAGAATTTTCAGTTCACATTCTTCTCCTAAATCAGGAAGTTAGTAATTCTTTGTTCTGAACTGTAAGACAGGGTTTGTTTGTTTGTTTTCATTTATCAACACATTAGAATTTTGGCAATAATAACAATTTACAACTGCTTCCATAAATCAAGAGCCTGTTGCTCATAAAAGTAAAAAAAAAAAAAAATCCCATCTTTCTAGATAAATGGAGTATAGCCTAGCATAGAGAAAGGTCAGAAAATGAAGCTTGCCTGGGTACAACAGCTTAGAGAAAAATGAGATGATGTGATGTAATTATGGGTGGAAGTATTTGATGGAGGCAATAAAGTTAATATATTCTAGTTATATAAGAAGAAATTGCTCAGAATAGTTGTTTCCTCAATTTTACAACTTTCCAAAGAAAGAGGTATATCAGCAACAGCCCAAACTCTTACAGTGCTCCTAGAATTTGCTCAAAAAAGAACTGTGGTTAGGGCATTACCAATCATTCTTCTAAGATCTACAGATAGTCCTTTCAAGTCTTAAACACAGGGATGACTCCACCTGAGTCTGTTCAGATTGTGAAACTGATAGAAAATCTAAAAGCCAAGGTCTCCAATGCCCTCAGATTCAAACACTTCAGAAGAACAGAATTTTTTTAAAAGTCAAAAATCAATATATTATTTGAAAAGGCAAGAGAAAAAAAGCGGATTATAGATTTATATTTTAATTTGCTTTGACCTACCTATGTTTTAATGGAATCTCAAAATACAAAGGTAAGCATGCCACTTCTACAGAGAGTATCCTTGTACAGGCATGGATAGGTTTACCTTCACTCTTGGCACGCAGCACGTGATTTTACAAATGACATCGCTGGGGGCGCCTGGGTGGTGCAGTCTTTAAGTGTCTGACTTCGGCTCAGGGCGTGATCCCACCATTCTGGGAATGAGCCCCACATCAGGGTCCTCCACTAGGAGCCCGCTTCTTCCACTCCCACTCCCCCTGCTTGTGTTCCCTCTCTCTCTGGCTGTCTCTCTCTGTCAAATAAATAAATAAAATCTTAAAAAAAAATGACGTTGCTGCTTCCCTGTATGAAAATATTAAACCCTTATTACCGTTAGCTGATTAAGTTAAAAATTGCATTTAGAAATTTCTCTGATTTTGGAATAACAAAGACAAAGGGAATATATCTTTTTCCCACAACTAGGTGCCTGCAGTTTTATGGCATCACTCATTTGTCCTTCAAGTAAGAGATCATGTAAGTAAGAAAGACTATAAAAAGTTCAATGATTATATAAGATAAGAGTACAGGGAGTGACATTTAACCCTTCCATAACTTTGTGAGATATTATGGTTTCCATTTTACAGGTGGAACAATCAAGTTTTAGAGGATGTTAGAAACTCAAAGTTATGTGAAAAATGGAGAAAATATGAGAGGTAGCCATGTAAATTGCCTAGCATAGTGCCTAGCATAGTGCCAGGTAATAAAGATCATGTGACAAATAGAAGATACAAAGGAGGGAAGCAGGAAGAAAAGAAACAAAGCCAGCATAAAGTCTTTATTTTCTGATGATATAATTACTTCTAGTAAAAGGTAAGAAGATTTTCATATCCAGATGCTGACAGATAGCTTATTTATTACTGCATATTAAGATATTTTCAAATATTGAAAATAAATAAGAAATAGAAACGCAATAAGAAATATCCAGGGGTGCCTGGGTGGCTCAGTCGGTTAAGCAACCAACTTTTGGTTTCAGCTCAGGTCATGAACTTAGGGCTGTGAGATTGGGCCTGCGATGGGCTCCGTGCTCAGCAAGAAGTGTGCTTGAGATTCTTTCTCCCTCCCTCTCTGCTCCTCCTCCTGCTGGCATGAGCTCTCTCTCTCGCTTTCTCTCCCCCTCTCTCTCAAATAAAAATAAATAAATAAATAATAAATAAATAAATAAATAAATAAATAAATAAATAAAATCTTTAAAAAAAAAAAAGGAATATCCAGATTCTTAGGGCACCTGGGTAGCTCAGTTGGCTAAGCGTTTGACTCTTGATTTCTGTTCAGGTCGCGATCTCCGGGTGGTGAGATGGTGCCCCATGTTGGGCTCTGCGCTCAGCAGGGAGTATGCTTGAGAGTCTGTCTCTCTGTTTCCCTCTGCCTCTCCTGTCCTGAGCGCTTCTCTAAAATAAATAAATAAATATTTAAAAAAAGTAATGCCCAGATTTTTGATATACAATTGTATTCTTTATTCAGTTCAATAAAAATGGTAAGTATTAATTAAATATATAGTATGCATTCCTGCCCTCAAGGTGTTTGCTGGGAGGGAGGGGAAAGATTTATATATAACACACAAATACTGAATTCAATGGTCAGAAAATAATCATGTGCCAAAATGCCTGAAACAGATAAAAAGTGCCATAGAGCAGAAATAGAAAAGAGAAGACTGGAGTAGGCTAAAGTAAGCTGAAAAATGTCATAGAAGAACTGAAAAGTAGAACTTTCCTTGGGTAGATGGGTAGCAAACCGAAACATGTGCAAAGAATAGCAAGAACAAGTAGGATACATGCTGGAGGACAGGCTTGATTGGAGTACAGAATTTATGCTGGAAATTATGAGATAGATTTGGACTGGAGGCATGGCATGGGCATTTAGGTCTACGTGTTTAGAACAGATCTAATAAGGAGAGAGGCCATTACAATTCTATTACCTGCACATATGCAACACGTATGGGGCCAGTTGTCTGATTCACTGCATTCTGCGTGCTATTGCTGCAAAGGAATACTGACAACAAGGCGCCCTGGGTAACAGCAGATCAGCTTTTGCTGTTAGCTAAGCTGTACCGACGTTGGTTTTATTTCTTCTGAGTCCAATTTTAATTTCTTTTGATTTTCTGAGCTTTAATTTTCATATTTTCTTTTAAAGAAGTATTTTCTTTTTTAAAAAAGAAGATTTTATTTATTTATTTGAAAGAGAGAGACAGAGATCTCAACAAAGATAATAAGAGAGAGTATGAACGGGGAGGAGGAGGAGCAGACTGCCCTCTAAGCAGGGAGCCCCATGTGGGGCTTAATCCCAGGACTCCAGGATCATGACCTGAGCCAAAGGCAGACGCTTAACCTCCTGATACACTCAGGTGCCCCTAAAGAAGTATTTTCTTTTTTTAAATATCTATTTTAGGTTTGCTTTGAAGAAAGCTTTTAGAAATTTGATCAATGTTACTAATCATGTATTCCTGAACCTGACATAAGTTAAATGACTTTCATTTCTTACTTGAGATCTGAATCTTTTCCTTTTGTTCTGTTCAACAGCACTCATAAAACTCACACCAGCCAAGACGTTTAATTAAACCAAAATTTAATAGACACCAGCTTGGCTAATAAAACATAATTACATTATGAATTTTAACCTTAACAGAACTTCATTAAAAGAGAACATTAAAATATTCTGAAGAGTAAAAAAGAAAGTTGAAAGCTTGCCTTCACTACCTACTTGATCTCAATCCTATCTGGCTTTTCTTACTTCATCTTACATCGAATTAAATTTTTTATATTAGAATAACTTTTCATTTATTGATTGCCTGTGCACTAGATCCTGTTACATCTTTTCAAAAACCTTCTTTCGTGCAATCATCTGAGCAACTCTATCCATAAGAATTTTTACCTCTGTTGAACAGAAGAGAAACTGAAGCTCAGCGAACTTCTAGAACTTTCCCAAGATTTCTTAGTCAGCTGGTTGGGTCAGCTGCTCCAGTTCCAAATCTACAACTCTGTTCACTGTCCCATGATGCTTCCATCATAGGAGACTATAGTGTGATTTCAAATTCATTACCAATTAGCTTCAAGTAACTTCTTCATATTATCTTTAAACTGGAAAGGCATTCCAGTCTTAAAATCTGTCTTTTCTAAAGAAGTAGAAGTAAAAATTACCTTCAAAATAATCCTCTAACACTTTTAGAAAAATTCTTATATGCGAACTGCTGTGGACCCAATCTATAAATAAATGGTAAATAAGGATTGAGGGCTACTACAGATTAACTGCTCAGCATTTATTCACATTCTCCATTGACTGAGGTCTGTTTGACTCTCATAATTTTGGATGTATTAATTAGAGAGAAAAAAAATTTCCTTGTCACCAAAAAGTTTATTAGTATTGAGCACGGACTTACATACTAAACAAAGACATGGCTAATTTTCTTTCATCTTAAATAATCAGATTCTTTATTCTACCCAAAGTCATTCAATTAGAAAGATGCACTTAACACAGAGGTTAAAGAAATCTCTTCTGAGAAGTAGGAAGAATTAATTTGCTTTTCATAAATTAAATTTCAAGTTGGCACTTCTCAACATAGCTGTTTGCTGAGGTGGTAGAGTTTTCTTTTCCTCTAACTCATTTTGATAACAATTTGAAAGGTTTGATTGCATTTTCCCATTTGTGTTTGGTCTTCAAAAAGCCTAAATTTCACAGCCGGAAGCAGATTTATTTACATCTCCATTGATTGACATTTCCTCAGTCGTCAAATAAAACCAAACTCAACTGGAAAATGAAGTATCTAAATGGGCAAAATTCTTGCATTCCTTAGGCTTTTTCAAAGCTTGTACATGAAGCAGGAAAGAGCTTAGGCGGGCTCCATGAAGTGGTAGAAAAGGCATCGCTCTGTGCCGAACACCTGCGCTCTGACTCCAGCTTCGCACCCGAGGGCCAGCTGTGTGACTTGAAGAAAGCCAGCCAGTGTCTCTAGGGCTCCATTTTCTCATTCAATCAACAACCGGGCTGGACAGGGGTCTCACTGAATTCCCTTCTCCTCTATGACTGGCTACAGCAAGCCTCCTACCAACCGCGTGTAGTCTTTGGAAATGCCATGTCTTTTCATTCAAAGCTCAAAAGCTGAGTAAGTGGTTTCCACATCTGCAGACTGATAAGCTTCTGGGGGGATTGTCTATGGATTCACTCTGGTTTCCTTTGAAATTCAAGGACTTCTCATGAGACACATACCTCATGACTCAAGATGTGATATTTGCCTAAATTTTTTTCTTAGTAACAAATGTAGGAGGGAGCTATAAAAAGCTGAGTGGGAAAACATTCTTAAATTAGCTGCAGTAGTGGTGTTGGTTAGTCACAGGAAACCTAAATGACATGGAAACTTGCAGCAACACTACATTTGTCAAAACTGGACAGAGCAGCTACACAAGGCTGATTGCTTTCTCCCTGTCTGATGTAAACCATGGCTCCAGAAATTGAAAGTGCAGGAGTCAAACTAAAAGAGGACCGGAATTTGGGAAGAAAAAGAAAATGAGTTTATAATTTCCTCTGAGCCAGAAAAATATCTATGAGGGAAAATAAAGATGAGTAGAAACATCAAGAATTTCAGACTAAAATACATAATCAAAGAACTGAGCTCCTCCCAATTTTCTGTTACATATTTATTAGCTCTAGTGAGCTTATAATATCAAATGATCAATGATAGAAGAAATTGGGATTAAAGAGACTAAATTTCTTACAGACATCTATGTTGCGCTTTAGCTAAGATAACTAACCATTCAATCAG
This sequence comes from Ailuropoda melanoleuca, assembly GCF_002007445.2. Lineage (NCBI taxonomy): Eukaryota > Metazoa > Chordata > Mammalia > Carnivora > Ursidae > Ailuropoda > Ailuropoda melanoleuca. The sequence continues at coordinate 30,514,651 of NC_048233.1, forward strand.
TTTAACTTCCGGGGGGAAGCAGCTATATGAGGTGACTGCTTACCTGACACAGGATTAACAAACTTGTTAGCTGTCAAGTTTTAAGACACGTGAAATATACTACTGCTACTACTATTTCACATTCAATGGTATTTCAGAGCTTCCCAGAAAATGTTTTATTTATTTTCTTATGAGATGCGCACAGGAAGTCCGTCACTGGGCAAGCCTGGTGTCATCGTCTCTCTCTGTACATGAGAAATGGAAGGCCAGGAAGCCTTACACAACCTCGCCAAGTTCCTACTATCAGTGAGAGGCAGAGGTGGGACTACAGCTCATGCCCTCTGGTAAACTCCCAAAAATGACTTGGTGCCTCGTTTTATGCTTTTGTGTGGCCTGAACATTAACTATCTAGATTTCCAGGGTTCAGTCCCATTGCTAAATTTTAAAAAAGGATTGAATAGTGACAAAAAGTACAAAGTCTCTCTGGACAGCTCCCTCCCTTTCAGGTGGCATCAGTCTCCTTTCCTCCCATTCATAAAAGACCGTATTAAATGTAGCGAATGATCCCGGAGTGGTAAACCCAGCAATAATTCTGGTTCAGGGAAAGAATCATAAAAATACATCTTCCAAGTGCTGAGCAAGAAGACACCATAAAAATCAACTTCCTAGTGACTGGCCTATAAGAAGTGAAGCAAGAGCTCCCCGTGCTGCTTTACTCCCTGAACTCATGGGCCTGGTTTTCCCCTAACCACTTTGCTTGTTCCTGCAGTGTCTGTGTTGATTGTTGACATAATCATTTTGGAGGGTTTAGCTTCATGCGGTAAACTCCCCAGCCTAGGTAGCAAAATTAAAGGATTGACTGGGACCCCAGGGTCTGTGCACTGCCTGGTCACTGGGGCAGGAGGCGAAAAGATAAGGCCACGATGTGCCCACGCTGTGCCACATGCGGCTTATTTCCTAGGAAACTCCCAGGCAAGAAAGGAGGCAGCTCATTAGAGATGGGCAAACGCTTGTTGTTTAAATGAGAGTCTTCTAATCCTTTCCTCTTCTCCCATTCCTGATTTCAAATCCACGGGCAAGCATTGATTATAAAATGTCACTGGCACTCTGCTGCTCACCTATTTGGTAATGTCTATTTGGGGCTCCTGCTTTTGAGCACTTTGGGGTAAGTACACAGCTGACTTTTTAAAATATCTTACTTAAAATCTACCTTGAAAGGCAAATAGAAAGAGTGAGCTAATTAAGTAGGTCTAGTCTCAATGTGATCTCTAGCCAGGAGCCAAGGGCAGAACTGACATTGAACAGCACAGAAGTTATACTGCACAGGTGATGGATATGTGACTGTTGCCGTGATCTGATCTATGCGGATAGCCTGGCGACTCCTGGGATCTGACTGGCAGGACGACTCCACCACCGCCACCTGCCAAGATCAGACAGGATCTCTGCGTGCACTAGAATGGAGATTTAACAACCCTCAGCTCAGTTTCACAGATAATAACTGTACGGTTAGAAGGTCCATCCTTATTATGCATGCAAAACCCTACCAGGAGAACAAGAAGGAAAAGAAAAAGTCATGGCCTATTTCTCCAATTTCAGCTGGGTCAGTAAGAAAGAGTAATTTAAAAAAAAAAAAAAGAGTGGAGCAAGATATTGAAATGAGCATCCACATTTCCCTTTCCTCTGTACTCAGATTCCAGGAAAATTACAATTAAAAATCTCAAAAAGGAATCTAATCACTAATGGTGCTGAGAAATAGGGGTGATGCATCGTGATTTAAAACATTGACATAATGCAGAAAGCAGACTGGATTTTATTCATAAATAACTGGAGTTAAGAGAGACATCACCCAGAAACTACACATCAGAATGATCTAGTAGGACCAGAGATTTTCCTCTGGCTGACTTCTTAGTGATGCAGCCTCAAGGCAGGCAGTTATAAAACGGAGGAGTGTGATGGGACAGGTACGGTTCATGCAAAAGTTGCTCAGTTTTAGCTGCGCCTGCACCATCTTGCTTTCATGAGCAGCAACAGAGTTTGCACCAGCCCAACACAGAATTAGTCTCTAAAGAAATGGAGCTAGTCTCCAGAAAACAAACTCTCAGAGCTTTTGGACCATTGTGTGTCGCACATGGTTATGGGTATGGTGCCTGTATGACATCGCTCAAACCAGAACACTGGGACAATGGGGGTCAACTGGGACAGTTGACAAAGGCTTGCATACGGTCACTCTAGCTATGTGCACCTTCAGATACTGATCCTCCCAGCTCCTGGGAAACCAAGTCTCAGCCTGTTGGCCACAACGTGTCACCAAATATTGTCGCTTTCTATGTGTGTTATGTCAAATATACATATACATACTGGGATTACTGGTTTGAAGCAAAAGTCACATACCCATGGCCTCGAAGCATATTTCCTCTGGCTGTGAAGAGTTTTGAAAAGATCGGCTCCACATTTAGCTATCAGGAAGTTGCATATAAACATCTGAATTTTTCATTCTTCCTGGAAAACAAAAAGAGTATCTGTTCTATATGTATGCTATATCTACATTCCATCCTAGAAACAATCTAATGGGGCAAAATTCTGTCCTCAGGAAGCTTCACTTATTTATCTTTCCTGCGCATCCCAGATGGTCCTTTAAATGCATTTCTACTGTTATTAGGCACCTCAGAGGAAATCCCTCCCCAATTCCAAGATAAACAAGCAAAGCAACCAGATCCACCTCACTTTCTTTCCACATCGTTCCTACGTATCATATTCTTCATGGCAGTTACCACCCTCTAAAATTACCCAGCTTATTTATTTGTTTGCATATTGACTATTTCCTCAGTGAAAGTTCTCTCCACAAGAATGTTTATTTTAAAATTTATTTATTTATTTGAGAGAGAGAGAGAAAGAAAGAGAGAGCTAGAGAGGGAGAGAGAGAATACAAGCAGGGGAAGGGAGAGGCAGAAGGAAAAGCAGACTCCCCATCAAGCAGGGAGCCCGATGCGGAACTCGATCCCAGGACCTTGAGATCATGACTGGAGCTCAAGGCAGACGCTTAATCTACTGAGCCATGCAGGTATCCCAAGAAGAATGATTTTAACTGTTGGTCATCCTAGATACCTTGCCCCTAATACAGAGGAAACACTTTGTAAATGTATTTTTTAGTGGCATGGAAACAGTCATTAAACTTGAAATACCAGCCGGAATGGTTAAAAGTACCTCTCTGAGCATAGGGAGACCAGAGGTAAGGATGAAGGATGAGCTTCTTTATCTATTAATTTTTATTTTTATTTTTATTTTTTTAAAGATTTTTATTTATTTATTTGACAGAGATAGAGACAGCCAGCTAGAGAGGGAACACAAGCAGGGGGAGTGGGAGAGGAAGAAGCAGGCTCATAGCAGAGGAGCCTGATGTGGGGCTCGATCCCACAACGCCGGGATCACGCCCTGAGCCGAAGGCAGACGCTCAACCGCTGTGCCACCCAGGCGCCCCTATCTATTAATTTTTAAACAAATGCATACAACTTTGATTACTATTATTGTATGCATATAGTATTTTTATAAAAATCTGAAAACCAAAGAATGGAAACAAACTTTTCATTGTAAAACAACCATTGTCTCCTAAGTTTGGAATTCTTGTCTAATGCAAAAACCTGAAATGTATGTGTCTAAGGAAACCAGATTTTACCTAAGTGACCCAAGTAATTATTTGTGCCCTTGCTTGTTTACAGAATTGACCTTGATCTCTTCCATCTGACTGCAAAGTAGACTAGTTGCAAGTATGGATTCTGGAGTCAAACAGCCCTGGATTCAAATCCTTGCTCTGCCACTTGTCGTCACCTGTATGCCCTCAGCAATCTGTGCACTGTCTTCATCCATAAAATGAGGTCATACAGAGAAGCAAGCAACTCTGCATGCCTGGCACATTAATCAGCCACTCTAATAATTATATATATTTCTAGGCTTCTATATGTTCCAGTAATTTAAATCTCTGAAAGAAGGGATAGCTCATCATCCTTTCTATGACCATTAATTGAGCACCAACTACATACCAGTAGCTGTAATGAATGCTGGGCAGACAAATGAAAGTAAGACAAAAATGTGACTGTGAACCTAAGATGTTTAGATCTACGCTCCTCATGATGTCAGATTTCTAAAGGTGGCAAATAACTAGAGCTGCTCTGAGTACTCACCGGTCACTTTCCTCCACACAACTCTGGAAGTCCACTAATATGCTCCCCTTGCCCCATCTCCACTATTTTTTTTTTGTATATATGGATTTTAAGATTAGTCACTCAACCCTTTTGTATCAGCATGTAAACATAAATTAATATTAAAATATTAGTCCCACATCCTCCTTCTGTCGGATCTCAGGCACTCAAGTAGGATAAGTGTAAGAGAAAAAAAATCAAAAAGGAAATTGTTGAGAGGTTATTGTAAAATGTGTAATGCCAAGAAGAGCAGTTAAAGGAAAAGGTCATCTACAAAATTAGGAGCTTCCTAGAAGTAAATTGTTCCTTTGCTATACCAAAATAGTCTACAGGCATTAGCTATGAAAAAAGGAAGGGACGATTAAAAAAAGAAGATGCTGGTTCCATACTTATATTTCTATTCTTTTTATTCCATATGTCTATTCTTTTATAATTTGACTGTCTTTTATAAAATAGAAACAGATGAGCTTTGATTCAAGATGTCATACTTCCTGTAACCTCTATCTCCCACATCAAGTCTCTAAACATTAAATAAAAGATATTTTTTATTTTTTAAGAGGGGTGAGGGACAAGGGGAGAGGGAGGGAGAGAGTCTTAAGCAGATTCCATACTAGCACGGAGCCCACTGGGGGCTAGATCTCATGACCCCGAGATCATGAGTTGAGCCTAAATCAAAGGGTCAGAGGCTTAAGTGACTGAGCCACCCCAGGTGTCCCCAAAAGATATTTTTTATAAATTCAATTTATCAATTGGAAAATTACAAGAGGTCCCCTTGGTGAACATTAGCCAAAGAGAATTTGGAAAGAGAAAAAGCAGAAGGATCTGATGAGATGAGAAAACACACAGAAGTCTCTTGCAGAAGTCTCTTGCATGATGGGTCTGATATTGGGTTCTAGGGCTAGCAACAGAGGGACTGGGTGGATACTTCCATCAGAACAACCAGGTGGACTGACTTTTTCACACCGTACATCAGCAACAGAGCCCTTTGATCCCAGGTGGCGACATACCTAGGAGAAGCAAGTAAGGTTCCAGGAGACTGGTGACATTCAGAAGAAATGAGAAACTCATATACCTAAAAAAAAATAAAAAAACAATAATGTATCTCATCAGGAACATATTCTTCCTGTGCCCCCAAACCCTCATTCTTGACAGAGTGTTTACTTTCCAGTTTGCCACAATCCCTACTCCCCACACTACTTTTTTTTTAGGAGCCCAGGCCCATAGGCATTTGAGTTGTGACCCCTGCACTGAAAGACCACTGGGCATTCTCTATGTCGTCCTAAAAGGTGCAGTGAATTAAAATGGGCTATAACAAAATCATCACATGTTTTTGTGTTGATCAAGTGACAAACTGAACTGCCAAAAGCTCCATCAGATAAAGTAACTGGCCTTAACCTCTTTCTAAACCAATAATTTGATTTTCTGGGTCCCAAAATAATTGTGTGAACCATCTAGCAACAAACAGAAAGAATTATATAGGAGAACTCTTAGAGCTTCTGCAAAGATGCAGCTGATTCATCTCCTGGAGGACCGTGCGGGAAAGAGCAGCAGATGTTATTAAACTGAAAGAACTTGAAATTGTAGGAAACAGGGTCTGGTTTATTTTAAAATCCTTTTACCTGAGTCCCCTGTGTTTCTGTGCTCATGTGGTTTCTGAGTTTACCGTTTCAACAAATTATAAACAGTTGCTTTTATAACAGACAAGACCTTAATTCAATTTCAAATAGCAACAAAAGTTCAGGGAACCCCTGCCATCTGATTGTATACAGGAAAGGTGCTGACAGTTCAGACTAGAGGAGCCAAATAGCCTAGGATATCACGAGACAAGCATAACATCAATAAAACAATGTCAGTAATATTCTGAAATTATACCCAAATTAGAACACTACACAGGCAATCCTGTACATATCTGATTTTGAAGATACTATGTTCACTTGAAGAGTATAAACCTTCAAATTTGTGCATAACTATGCACATTCTCAAGTAAGGGGGAAAACTAAGTCACCATCAATGCCACACAAAAAGAAAAAAATGTCATTATCCTTGAGGCTAATGTGGCTTCAGAGGAAACAACAAGCTTTGCAATTTAAAATAGATTTTTAGAAGCAACTAGAATGCATACACTTCTCAGTTAATTGCATATTATATTTTTTAAAACAGGCATACTCCCAAGAGTTTTACTTACAACAACTTCATGTGATAAAAATGCTCCTAAGTTCCTCAGAATTTAAAACTATAGCCTTCAAGAACTAATACTTAAAATGTTTTTAAAGATGTATCTGTGTAGGTTGTATATATCAGAATGTAAGTTCCCCTGAGGAGAGTCTTCTAGGAAGGGATCAAAACAATGAAATTTGTTGGAATAAACATGTTGGAAAATCTCAGAAAATATTTACGGTCATTTACCAAGATCATTTTGTGTATAGACAGTGGGATAGAATGATAAAAATAACCAAAATGGAGAGATAAAAGGCATGATTTGGGGGCTCTCCTCTGTCATGTGTTCCCAGGGCAAGTCAACTCAACTGCTTCAAGCTTCACTTTCTTCACTTTAAAAATAGGGATAGTAGTGTCTGGTGTCCTCAGGATATTCAAAAGACTTTCTTCCCTTTTCCCCAAACTGCCATTTCTACTCAAGAGAGTGTCCCTTGCCATGACACAGTTATATAATTATACATTTACTGAATACCTAGAAGGTGTCAGGATGAATACATAACTTACATAGCCTTTCTATATGTCAGGAACTGTGTTCTGGAGTCTTCACATGTACTAATTCATTTAATATTACAATAGTTTTCTAAGGTACACCGTGAAGAATCCATTCTACAGGTGAGGAAACTGGGGCCAAGAGATTTAAAAACTTGCCCAACGTCTTACAAATAGTAAGAGACGGAAATGGGACTTAAACTTGGAGAGTTCGCTCAAGAGTCAGTGTCCTTGATTAAACTGTCTCTCTCATATACAGTGCAATGTCCTTCAGCCAAAAAAATACAAATTCAGTATCTTCTGCATTTCTGACAAACTTTAGCTATCTCCTAATAAGCATGACAGCTACCCCTCATTGACCTAGTACATATATAACCCTAGCTAGACACTGATAGAAATCTTTAATTTTGAGAAGAACTACGTATGGCGGAGTCATAACCCTAATTTTAAAGATGACGAATGCTGAAGCTTGAATAGTAATATAAATTGATCAAATACGTGTGAGTCACATGTAGGACAACAAAGATGCAACAGTCAAGGTCTCCATGAGCTCAACATTGCCTAGCATTTGCTGTCTAAGAAAAGTCCAAACACTCATGGCAAACTTATATGAAACTGAGAATTATGGGAGACTCAAGTTGTCTCGAGCCACATATATACTGAATAATTTGAACAATGGAGAATATAAAGATATTGGAGTACAAACTGTAAATAGCTCAGAAAATTTCATTCCCCAGTAAGTGTATGTCCATGTACGATCACATATTTCCATGTACGATCACATCCTCTTCAAAGCAAAGTTCAAAGGGGATTGGAGAGCATAATTTAATTGAAACTCTAAAACTTCTGAAACCTAAATTTTCTAAGCTCATAGCCTATAAAGAGAAAAAATACCCCAAACCAAAAATCCTTGGGCTCCAAACTGACATATTGTTAGATTCTTTACTTTTGGTTTCCCAAAATCTGCGTGATGTCCTTAACTATATTCTTGGTGACCACTGAGAAAAGTGGACCACTTCAAGCAGTTCCTTTAAGAATTTTTCCTTTGTAGGGCACCTGAGTGGCTCAGTCTATTAAGCGTCCCACTCAACTCATGATTTCAGCTCAGGTCATGATCTCATGGGTCCTGAGATCAGGCTTTGTGCTCAGTGGGGAGTCTGCTTGAGATTCTCTATCTCCCTCTCCTTCTGCCCCTCCCCCTACTCACTTTCTCTCTTTCTCTCTCTCTCTCCCCCTCTCAAATAAATAAATAAATCTTTAAAAAAAATGTTTCCTTTGTGTCACAAAACTCAGCGATTTTGTGAGTATATACACAAATGTGAACTATACACAATGTGAACTATAGTTTGCTTTTATAATGCTAGGCAATTTTTAAATTATAAAATTAGTACCAAAGATAATAAGGCAAATGCTATCCCCAAGCTAACTGCTTTGTCCCTTTTCTCAGTTCCCAGTTAAAGAGATATTGAAGGAAGAGGGAAGCACAGCAAAAAATGAACACCACGGGCAGAGAACTTATACCTTTTTTCGTATATATTTTCTCAGAACGTAACAGAAGGAACAGGTAAGCAAAACCCTAAAGTGATTAAGATAAAAATCATTAAAATTTCAAATTTCAACTTTTACAAAGTAATGTACTCATTATCTAACAAACAGTAGATTTCATTCGCAGATTTCCTTGGCAGATACATTTTGAATAAATCTTATATCCCTTTAAGTTTGTTCTCAGGAAATTTTGCCTTCTGGCTTTTCCACTGTTAGGAAATAGGACTGACTACTAAGAAAAATGGTGCTTAAAATTCCTAGCAGATTGGTTCAATATTATGCTATTATGCTTCTCAAATTCTCCCTTGGTTTAGAAACTTTATGAAAGAGAGGCCATCTGATGCTCTAGGATTCAAAGTCATATGATTTTTTTTTGTCTTTGGAGAGATCAGTGAATTCCTCTCCACACTCATTACATTCTTCACCTAGGAAGTCAGTGATTTCATAGCAAGCTTCAGGCATAGGAGAGGATTCTTTGAGAATCGTATTCTCCTTTGCAGTTTTAAACTTATCTTAGAAAGCAGAAAAAAATTTTGATAATTTTACTATGGCATTATGTCAGGGAAATAAAGAGGTAACAGAGGACATGGGGCTGGCAATTATGTCTCCAAGGTGGTTGACTATCCTATGGGGAAAAAAATTTCCTATGGTCATGAGAAATTGAAATTACCCCTCCCCTCTAATCAGTATCTTGGATCTTAATAATCTGTGAACACACAGGCAGCATTTAGAGATCTTGCCTGAGCTGATGGCACAAAAGCACGGTCCAAAAGAAATGTAATGCAACCACAAATATGAGCCACGTATGTAATTTTAAATTTTCTAGCGCCACATTTTAAAAAGTAAAATGAAACAGGTAAAGTTAATTTTAGTAATATAGTTTATTTAAATCAATATATCCAAAATATTATTTTAACGTGCAATTCCTAAAATAGTATTTTATTAACATGTTAATTATTAATATATGCCAATGATAGTCTTATTAATATAATATTAACTTAATGTATGATATGTAATATTAAAGTATGGTATTAATAATGCTTTAATTATTAACATTACTTCCCTTTTTAGTCTAAGTCTCTGAGCATGTCTCAAGCCGATCCGGGCACGTTCTGAGTGTTCAGTGGCACCTGGAGCTTGCGGTTACCGCATTGGGTAGCATAAGACTAGAACTTTGGCTCTCTGAGCTGTGCGTAAGAATCATTGAAAGAAACTTTAAAAATCCTGATGACAGGCCATTCCCTAGATCAATTAAATCAGAATCTGTGGGAGTCCCCCCGAATGCCCCACCTTGTGTCAATCTTTTACAAAACCAGGAAATCCAATGTATGGCAGTAGTGAAGAGCCAGTGGCCTCGAAAATACCACAGACTGGCATCACTCGGCAATTTCCTCAGTGTCAGAATTCTGGCTGGACTATCCTTTCATTTTGTTTCTCCTTTGCAATAAATATTGAAAGTGAGAAAGAAAATAGAAATAGTTGACCCTCTCATCACTTTCTCACTTTTCCAGCAAAACTGGAATTAGATTGACCTGAGCCATCCATTTCATCTCCACCACCTCACGGTACCGTTGAGTTTAAACCAAATATTTACAGTGATAATAGTATTGATGTTGGTAAAAGACAGTGTTAACTTGAGTCACTGATTGAATCCTATGCTGGCACAAGTGTGGGAAATAAAACTCTTTTATTATGGAAAATCTCCACCTGTGAATACTGAGAAACAGGTTAGTCTGGCAACACAGGCTTTTTTCCCAGAATGCTTGTCAAATGGATTTGTTGAACACCTTGGCCCCGCTCCTCTCTTTCTAACTGAATGTCTGCCGCCTGCTTGGAATCACTCCCAGCCTCAGATACTCAGCCAAAAGCCGGGGGCTCAGCCAAAGCAGCATTCAGGCAGCAAACCCCAAATGTGGTGCTGGCTTCTGAGCATTTGAGTGCATCCTGGAGGTCGTAGCTTCTCTTTGAGTTTGGCTCCATTCTAAAGGAATTTAAGCAAGTGGAAGATTTAGCACATTGATTTAGAAATGCAGTCTTCATAAAGTGCATGGTGAAGCGTGTTCTGCTGCATGCTTGAAAGCCAAGGCTAGAAACTCTATCCACTATCATTTTTGCGAGGGAGCTTGTTAAAGGACCCAGTGAGACAGGAAGGTTAAGTGATTCATGCCATGTCACAAAGCTAATTAGAGCATCAGAAAAAGGAATAGGAGCCAGTTCTTCCAATGCCTGACCCAGTACTCTTGTCACCAACAAATTGCAGTGTCTTAAAGTCTTGCTTCTATTCTTTATCCTCTAGATGCAAATGGAAATTGGTAGTCTTTGGAGGGGGCGGGGAATTAGCAATATCTAACAAAATTTTAAATTAGCACGTTCTTGACTCATTCATTTCACCTATAGGAATGTATCCTATAGAACATACACGTGCCTAGCGACATTTGAACACGGATGTTTGTTGCTGCATTCTTTGTGATAGTGAAATGTTGAAATCCATTTAAATGTCAATCAATACAGGTTTTAAAAAGAATGACAAATGGGCATATAATGTACAACATGACACTATAGTTAATAATACTGTATTATATATTTGAAAGTTTCTTCGAGAGTAGATCTTAGAAGTTCTCAACACGAAAAATATTTGTAACTGTAGGGCGACGGGTGTTAACTAGATTTAATGTAGTGATCATTTTGCAAATATGGAATCATTATGTTGTACACCTGAAACTAATACAATCTTACATGTCAATTATCTCCCAACTTAAAAAAAAAAAAAAAGAATGACAAATACAACACCAAAGACAAAATCTACAAAAGAAAGACTTACAAGAATTGACAAGTTGGACTTCCTTAAAATTAAAAACTTCTGCTCCGTGAAAGATAATGCCAAGAGAATTAGAAGACAATCCACACATTGGAAGAAATATTTGCAAAAGACACAGCTAATAAAGGACTGTTACTCAAAATATACAAAGAATTCTTCAAATTTAACCACAAGAAAATAAACAACCCAATTTAAAAAAATGATCCAAAGACCTTAACGGACACCTCACCAAAGAAAATACACAGATGGCAAATACGCATCTGAAATGATGTTCCAATCATATATCAGGGAAACGCAAATTAAAACAACACTACATACCTATTGGAATAGTCAAAATCTGGAACACTGACGACACCAAATGGTAGCAAGGATGTGGAACAACAGAAATTCTCATTCACTGCTGGTGGTAATGCAAAATGGTACAGCCACTTGGGTAGACAGTTTGGCAGTTTCTCACAAAACTAAAAATACTCTTCCATGTGATTCAGCGATTGCGTTCCTCAGTATTTACCCAAAGGAGTTGAAAACTATGTCCACACAAAAATCTGCACATGGATGGTTATAGCAACTTTATACCTAATTGTCAAAACCTGGAAACAACCAAGATGCCTTTCAGTAGGTGAGTGGATAAACTCTAGTACATTCAAACAATGACATATTATTCAAGGCTAAGAAGAAATAAGCTCCCAAGCCATGAAAAGACATGGAGAACCTTAAATACATATTACTAAGTGAAGGAAATGACTCTGAAAAAAGCTACATACATACCGTATGATTCGAAATATATGGCATTCTGGAAAAGGCAAAAGGGTGGCAACAGAAAATTAAAAAAAAAAAAACAACGGTTGCTGATAGTCAAGGGGAGGATGAACAGGCAGAACACAGAGGATTTTTAGGCAACAAAACTCTTCTGTATGATATTTCAATGATATATATAAGTCAATATACATTTGTCCAAATTCATTGAGTGTACAACACCAAGAGTGAACCCTAAGGTGAACTATTGGCTTTGGATGTTTACAGTGTGTCACTGTGGGTTCATCCTCGGTAACAAATGTGCCATTGTAGTGAGTGATGTTAAGGGGGGAAGCTCTGCATATATGGGGACAGAGGGCATATGGAAAATCTCTGTTCCTTCCTCTCAATTTTGTTGTGAACCTCACATTCCTCTTTTTAAAGAAAGTCTTAAAAACGATGTAGATTTGTAAGGAAGTGTTGAATCACTGGATTCTACACCTGAAACTAATATTACACTATATGTTAACTAACTGAAATTTAAATAAAAACTTGAAAAAAATAAAATAAAACAAGAAAAAAATGATGTAGACTCATATGTACTGATATGGAAAGATCTCCAACACAGTCAAAAAAAACTCTAATGTGATCTCATTTATAAGAAGAGGAAAACAGAAATGTATGTGTGTAGATTTATAGTAAACTTCTGGAAGGATATTTGGAAGGATATAATTAGAAGTGGTAGTTTCTGATAAAGGCAGGAGGCTTTGGAAATACACTTCTGCATCATTAGATACCGTTACACGGAGGACAAATTTCCATAGTACATATGTAATTAAAAATAAACACATTCAGAAAAATACTCCTGGGGGCGCCTGGGTGGCACAGCGGTTAAGCATCTGCCTTCGGCTCAGGGCATGATCTCGGTGATCTGGGATCGAGCCCCACATCAGGCTCCTCCACTGGGAAGCCTGCTTCTTCCTCTCCCACTCCCCCTGCCTGTGTTCCCTCTCTCGCTGGCTGTCTCTATCTCTGTCGAATAAATAAATAAAATCTTTAAAAAAAAAAAAAAGAAAAAAAAAAAAAAAGAAAAATACTCCTGGACTTAACTGTCAACAATCCAGAATACTCACAAAGGGCATGCTTATTTAGGGACGCAGATACTATTTTTCATAATATAAATGCAGATTTCAAAATGTCCCACCCAGCATTCTTAAAACTTTTTATAAGTCATTCGTGTTATAGCTAAAGAATAAAGGAAAACTAATTAAATATAGAATGATTAGTGAATTAATTAATTAAAATTCCACAGTCTTCTTTTCTCAAGATCAATGTTGTTGAGATTTTAGCATTATAAAAGAACTATGTACCAGCTAGAAATATTATAATTTCATGGGACTTTGAATGTTTATGTTAGAAAAAAGCAGGTTTGCAAATTATAGCCAAAATCATAAAAATAGTTTGTTGGAACATGAGTGAAAGCAAGAAAATAAAAAATTGATTCAAATATGACTCCTTCTTGAGCTGAGATGCCCTTCAACAGATGACTGGATTAAGAAGATGTGGTCCATATATAAAATGGAATATTACTCAGCTATCAAAAAGAACAATTTCTCAACATTTGTTGCAACAAAGACAGCACTGGAGGAGATAATGCTAAGTGAAATAAGTCAACCAGAGAAAGACAATTATCATATGGTTTCTCTCATCTATGGAACATAAGAACTAGGTAGATCGGTAGGAGAAGAAAGGGATAAAGAAAGGGGGGTAACCAGAAGGGGGAATGAAGCATGAGAGACTATGGACTCTGAGAAACAAACTGAGGGCTTCAGAGGGGAGGGGAGTGGGAGAATGGGATAGGCTGGTGATGGGTAGTAAGGAGGGCACGTATTGCATGGTGCACTGGGTGTTATACGCAACTAATGAATCATTGAACTTTACATCAAAAACCAGGTATGTACTGTATGGTGAATAACATAATATAATTAAAAATATTATTATAAAAAATAAAAATAAATAAAGATTGCAATTTAAAAAAATATGACTCCTTCTTATGCCAAGCAAGGATGAATTCCACAATACCTGATTTCTCAGGATTGGAGAGAGGACCTGTGGCTGGCTGGCAAGTTAGGCACCAGATAAGGAAAGCTGCCATTCATTCCATGTGTAAACCTAGACGTGTGCAAGCACAGAGGGCGTCTGGGTCTTTAGCAGTCGTAGAAAGATTTCAGAGAAGGTGATGTAAAAAATAAGGATGGAGTAGATGAAATGGGGTGCTCTTCCAAGCAAAGGGAAAGAATGTAAGAGCAGAATGGGCTAGGGGTCCCCAGGAAAAGAAAGACAGACATAGCTTCCATGACCCAAAAGAAGTCCTTGTAGGTCCCCAGCTATTTTCCATGATCTGTGCCCTGATTGCAACAGCACACTTCTTGCAGAACTTCCTAGGAAATGTTGGAATTACAAAAATACCCAAAAACCGCACTAGTGAAGGATTTTAAGGGAACAAAGGGAATACAAACACTAACAGTCTCTACCAGGCCACTAAATAGCCTACCCAGTTCAGAGACAATAAATAAATATGAAAACTCCCAGTGCTGTTTCAAAAGTAAGCAAGGACTTGCACTCCTTCCCTGAGATAAGGCACCCAAGACCCCCCCCGCCCCCAGCTTATACCAGCTCCAGGAGCATGCTCAGAGCCCCACCCCAGCTCTGACAGTTACCTTTGCTTCATTATGTTAAAGTCTCCCCTGCAGGAGGAGCACCTCCTTCATGAACTTGACATAGGATGCGTATAGAGGCCTGTTTTCCAAGTGCCTGCACAACCTACGCCCAGCTTTACACGCGATGACAAAGCTCCCCTTTCTGAATGTTCATCCTAACCCTAAGTAAAAAGAACCTTATCACCCCTGCTCAGGGAGTCACGGCTTTAGAAGTCACTCCCCGTGACCTCCAGATTTGCCGCACATAAAGTCCACCCGGTATAGTCTCCATCTGTAACTCACCAAGGAGCGAACTCACATTAGTTTGGTACAAATGAATGCCAAGAACATTGTTAAGTCTTGAAATTTTTCAGTAGAACTGGAGCACAGAGTTTGTAAAGACACTAGTGGAAATGATGCTGTAGATAGATGTAGGCCAGAAGCAGATAATCAGGGGCCCTCACCCGCCATGCAAATTAATTTGGATGTTTTATCTTTTACTGCAGTGCAGACCGGAATGGGAGCCACCAGGCACATGCGGTTGTGAGTACTTAAAATGTGGCTAGCCCCAAGTCAGATGTGCTATAACTATAAAATAATACACGCCAGATTTCAAAGAATTAGCATGAAAAAATTTTTAAATACCTCATTATAATTTTTTAACTGATTACATGTTGAAGTGGTAATGTTTTGGATATATTGGGCAAAATTAAAAATCTATAATTGAAATGAATTTCACCTCTCTTTGGTTTTTAACTGGCTACTGAATTTTTTCCATTACACATGTGTCTTACATTATGCTTCTACTTGACAATGCTGCTTTGGATAATAGATGCTTAACAGAGGAATGAAAGATGGGATTTGCATTTTAAAAGTATCCTCCTGGCAAAAGTGTGAAGAATGGTTTGTAGTAAAGCCAATTCCTCAGCTCTTATAACAGTCCAAGGAGAAAAGATGAAGCTTATTAAGGCAAGAGTGTTGGCGACAAAATAACAGGACAGATTCAACCCATGGGCTATGGAGAATGAAGGATCGAGAAGATAAGTTTTAAATTTCTTGTTCTGATGGTTGGGTTCTTGATGATTCCATTAACTCAGAAGATAAAAACAGGAAGACCTAGTTTGAGTAAGAAGTTTAGAAAGAGAGCATTAATTCTGTATTGAATATGTCATGATGCTTGCGGGACCTGAAGTATACATTTGCAATAGACAAAAAGAAATATGCTGGCGTTCTGGGAAAAGCTTTGGACTGGAGACAGGGACATGTGTTCATCAGTGCATGTGTTCATCAGTGCATGCACAGGTGATGTCACTGCGAGGAAACTGTCCTTTTTTGAAAAGAGTACAGAACTCTGAGGGCTAGGAAACTGTTTCTCAAGAGATTAGGAAAAAGAACCCAGAGGGATTAGAAGAGAACCAGGAAATACTGTTTCAAAAGCTTAGCAAGTGGAAATCAAGCTGCAGAAAGGGGCCCGTTGTATGGGATTTATTAGATCCTCACGAGTGAGTTACATGCATTTTATGTTATACACTTAGTACTCGAGCAACCCTGTCAAATCCTATAATTTTCCACATGTTACAGATGAGGAAAATGAGAGGCATGGGAAGGTTAGATAACCTGCCCAAGGTCACAGAGCACAACAATGGTCAACAGAACTCAAACCCAGGCCACCTGTTACAGGTCTTCTTATGCAAAATCCTGGCTAGTCATTGTATATAACCAGGTCATCTTCTCTCCTAAAATACTAAGTGGGCTAAGGTAAATTTGTATTATTAACAATAGGATGAAAATAAAGATGAAGGAAAAAAGTTAGGCTATCAGCTTTGGGTCAGTTCTTCAGGGACGTGAGGGATTGACCAAGAGACAATGTCCATGGACATAAATTCTGTGTGATTTTCCTCACCACCTTTGCTAGCTATTTCAAAGGCTTTTAGAATCAGAACACACCTCTTCTAGGCAGAGACTCTAGTGGTTGGGGTCACTGCTCCAGTCCCCCAGTCCCCTGCACTAGGTATCAACTGGAATCAGGAAAGCCTGAGATAAGAAAGCGACAAGAGATAGGGGGATGGCTATACCTTTCAGCTTCAGGTAGCTCTCTCCTCAATCCCTTCTCATCTCCATTCTCAATCCTATCTCTTCTAACCCCCACATAGAAGCTTCTGGAGACTTTAGGAAAGAGAAGCAATGTATTCTTTACAGGATCTGTTGAAGCCAGAAAATTTGCTATAGGCCTTGTTGCCAGCTTGGCCCCACAGCCTCCATCAGCACCCGGCCTCAAAGAAAACTGACAGAGCTCCTGGTAGGAAAGGTCCTTTTTCTCATCACATGATTATCACAGCAAAGCCTTTTGTCATTATGTTTTGAATTGCCCCCGGTCAGATTCAAAACAGTTGTAACAAAAGGTGTTCTAATGATTATTATTTAAACAGCTCTGCTGAAGCCCTTCTCTGGCCCAAAACATATCTGTTCCACCTTTCCCATCCACCTAGTATAAACCTACAATCATTTTGCTAGATAGATATTCATTTAAGTTACCAAGCATCCTATTTGGAACTGCAAACATCCCTGTGAATTCTGGTATTTGACTAATTCACGCTAGACAAAAAAGACCGCTTGAAGGGGGACAAGCAACAAATTGACAGTGTGTCTCAGGTACTATCTGCGTACCTAATTTCTTGTTAGGGGAGAGGGACAAAGGTGGAATACCTCCACCTCCGTCTAGAAAGGAAAGGTCTAGAAGGAACACGAAAAGAAAGGGGAGTATGGATGATTAAACCAAGGTCACTGCTAAGCAAGTCTGCATGAGTTCCATCCTATTGGGAGGATCTCCTCCAAGCATGGACTCCTCAAAACCGAGTTCTAATGAGCCTGCTGAACCAAGTGGCTGGGAGTTGAATAATTTTAGACTGTCAAGCACCACAGGGAATGATAGACCAGACGTAATGGAACTGAGCAGTCTGGCTGTGACAAGAGGGAAAAACAAAACAACAACAAAAAAAACCCCTCAAGCTAGAAGTCTAGAATATTTATGGCAGGTGTTATCATATTTCAAGGAAATTCTAGCTAAATTATTCCAAGGCTTTGCTTTCTTCAAAGGGCCAAGCACAGCACCTCGATTAAAAAAAAAAATACAGGGTTGATCACCCTTATTTAAGAAAACTGCAATCCAATCAGAGGCTTGTGCATAAACGTAAAAACGATTAGCCATAAACTTGAAAGGTTAAGGGACTGGTGATTCACAGATATGGTGCTTGCTCCCCCATTCTGTCCTCCCTTCCCTCCATCCCAGGGCAATGAAAGCTTGAGCGTGAATTGCAGTATTGCACGCATGTGCTGGACAACATTTTCAGGAGTGGGGCCATGACACCTCGAAATCAAGTGTTCCTCCAAAGATCTGGAGTTTAAAGAAGGGTAGTAGGTCAGAGGGACTTCTGGGGAGAACAAAGCAAACTACAGAATAAGTACAAATCACATAAGTGCTAGAGATCACTATTTTAATGTTGTTATCAGTTAGATGCTACCTAGACCAGCTATCTAATTATATGAGGCACTCTTGGTAGCTCTGAGAGCGTCTAAGGCTCTGCCAGGCTTTCCCAGTTCTGTGTGCTCCCAGTTTTCTTTTCTGAAGGGTTCATCAGGTTAGCTATGTATTGCATTTATACCACACACAAAAGAGAAAAACAGTTGGAACCCCAAGCGCGCAATCCAGGGAAGCTGCTGCAGAGGTTAACACATTTCAAATATTTCTGGACTAATTCAAAGGAGAAAGGAGGCCTTGGCAATGTTTACATTCAAAGATGATATGGCGGATCCAGCGACACTGTGTTACCATGAAATCGCTCACATTGCTTGTTCAAAGGGCTTCTGATTTCTTGAGTTATGTGTCTTTAGTACTACGTGTCTTAATAGTATTTTGCAGTATGTTAGGAGGCCTATATATGTTTCATTTAAAAAGTTTTCCATTTTGAAACAAAATATTAAATTGTAGACAATCTCTCTTACTCTATTTTGTTTAATTAATTAGTATTTTTTTAAAGGGAGGAAAGGCAAAATTAGCATTTAAATTGTGCATTTGCTTCTTTATAATTTAACCAGACAATCATATTACCTGGGGCACTGGCATTCAAGAGAACACCATGAGCATTAAAATCATTCTCTATGCACATATAAGAAGGATGAACTCCATAGAGATTGCTAAAATTCCTACAATAGCAAAAAGAAATATTTTTTTTTGTGGCTTATCATCATTTTATTATCCTATCTCAATGAGATCCAGTAGCAACTAATGACATGCCAAAAAAGAAAAAAATATGTGATATATATTATGAGGGTAAAAGACAAACTGATGAAAACCTGAGTAGATATAAAATTTCAAACTTGCCATTATAACCAATTAAGTATAAACCAAATGGTATTTGAGAGTAAATTTATAGCACCCTATAGAAAATCATTCTTATTATTCATGGTCTCTTTTTGTTTCAATAAACAGATTCCTGGCATTAAGAGTCTATATTCATTCATTACTACTGGCAATTGATCTCTGGAAAACATGCCATATTTCACAAAATTTATGCCATGCGTAACGGGTGGTTGCTGATGTTCACCAAATCCATAGATTAAAATAAATGAAACACAGGTCATCATTTGTACAAACAGTTTAGAAAAAACCAGGCCTCGAAGAGTTCTTTCCCAGTTGTGCAGACAGAGAAGCAGAAAACCAGTAACTTGTGGTTTTTATTAAGGTACTCTTTTGGGGGCACCTGGGTGGCTCAGTCGGGAGTCCAAGGGTTGTAAATTCAAGCCCTGCACTGGGTGTGGAGGCTACTTAATGAATGAATGAATGAATGAATGAATGAATGAATGAGGTAGGTAGGTAGGTACTCTTTTCTCCCTTCAGTTCTAGTTTTAAAAAAAAATTCTGTAAAGTTAGCTTAAAGGAGGGATGAGAAAACACACAGGGTGTGAGGGGATCTGAGGGAATGGTAAGTAATTCATGTTTATGGCGTATTCATTAAATGTTTGCCCCGTGCCTAGGTGTAATAGCTCAGGTATTTCATTTAATTCTCACAATAGGCCCAGAAGAAAGCACTATTATTCCATTTTATAAACAAAGAAACTGAGACTCAGGAGGGCTAATGCTCCATAACTTGCCTAAAATTACCCCATTATGTGCCAGGATGCAGGTTTACCTGCTCCAAGTTTTGTGTAGCATTTCGTCTGTTGAGATGCAAGTAGGTCTTTCTTAAAATAAAAGTAGTCTGTGTTCCAGCAAAACTTAGGAAATGCTGGGTTACCTGAACCTAGCTAGATTTCTTTTCGATAGGACTTTTTCAGAGTTTTTAATAAGGAACAACGCATAATGAATCTGCAAGAGGTGACTATCGCATATGACATTTTTCAAAGGTAATTGACTGTAGAAACCTTTTGTCCCAGAACATCTGATTACACTATGAAAGCCAGGGCGAAATCACCTAAGGGGAAGGAGGGAACAGCGGTGGAGGTGGTGAGAGAGCTCCCACGCTGCCACCCGCCCTGTGACCCCATCACATCCCCCGCGGCTTTCTAGTTCCTGGCCCCATTCCACAGACAAGGCAGTGCTCCTAGGTCCTCTGCCAGAAAAGAGTTTCTCACCCACTGGAAGAGATTGCTGCAAGCAGACACGCTTTCTCTATTTGGTGGAAATTATTGCCCTTTGAGTGTTTCTCTCCTCTACCCACCCCGCCTCCTCTCTCATTCCAGGATTGTTTCTAATGCCCAGCACTGGTCCGGGCACTGGAGGAATCCACAGAGGAATAGAGGCAGGAACAGCTAGGTAATTTCCACAAATGGGAGGCGTGCAGATCAACAAGCAGCATTTGACAGAGTTGCAGAACAGGGGCACAAATCACCGGAGAAGGTTGAGGGATCAAGGCAAACTATTATGAGCAGGTAAGGTATTGTATATGAAAAGTAACAGTATGTATCGACTCTGTTCTCCAAAGGAAAAAGCTTTTATTATCTTTTTCTTGTGTTCTTAATTGAATACAGGTTTTTCAGACTCTAATAAACAAGAAGACGTGTTTAATTTTTCAAGCCATCAGAAGCCTCAGAACAAGATTTCTTTCATTTTTTTCTCTCACAAGTATCAAAGCCTCAATATATAACTTCCTGAAAGTTCATTAAGTTTCACTTAGCCACAAAGACCTGAAATAAAGCCTAAAATGTTACCATAGTGCTTTCTGATTAATTGATAAAATCAATAGTGATCATTTGTCTCAAAGATCATATAATATCAACGAGAGGAAGAAATGTGCTCTTATTTCGACTTTTAAGTATCTGTCTCAAAGACTTCTAAAGATTATCAATAGTACTGAAGACATTACCCAGAGTTAGAACTCCAAAGAAATCCTTTAGAAAAAAATGTATGAAAAGATTGTATTTAAACACATGCTGACCAGTCAGAACCCATATGGGTCACAGCCTGAAGCAGGGTCCTAAATACCCAAAGATGACAGATATTAGCCATTTGCTAGAACTTAGGGAGATCTGAGGAGTCCTGGTGGAGGGGCTAAGGAGGGCAACAGCATAGCAGGAGGGACACAGGACCAGGTCAGAGAACAGCTACTGACCAACTATTATGGAAGCGTTTGAATATTTTAACAATAGCTATGACCATGATGGTTGTCTGTCCATAGGGTTCAGCCACCATTCCTTAGAGATAAGGAATTATTTTCTAGCCCAATTTGCCATAAACCTTAAAGGTAACTTAATCTGTTGGAAAACGTCATTTAAGAAAAACCCTTTGGCAGGACACCTAGGTGACTCAGTCAGTTAAGTGTCTGCCTTCGGCTCAGGTCATGATCGGGGGTCCTCCGGGGATCCAGCCCCGCGTCGAGCTCCCTGCTTAGTGAAAAGTCTGCTTTTCCCACTCCCTATCCCTCTGTGATCTCTCTCACTCTATCTCAAATAAATAAATAAAATCTTAAAAAAAAAAAAAAGGAAAACCCTTTGGCTTTGATTTGTCTATGTACAAATGATATCAAATAAGCCTTAGTGGTATACTATCAAAGATTCTTCAAAAAGTGGTCTATACTACTTTTTATAGAAAAACCTGGTTTTCTCAAAGTTATCTAAAGTGTCATTTATTTACATTAGTCAGACAGAATCAAGAGCAAACTGGTACAGACTCATTAGTTCCAACCACAAACCTGAGATGCAACCTTCTCTGTATTCTTTTTTTTTTTTAAGATTTTATTTATTTATTTGACAGAGACAGCCCGCGAGAGAGGGAACACAAGTAGGGGGAGTGGGAGAGGAAGAAGCAGGCTCCTAGCAGAGGAGCCCGATGTGGGGCTCGATCCCAGAACGCTGGGATCACGCCCTGAGCCGAAGGCAGACGCTTAACGACTGCGCCACCCAGGCACCCCTCTCTATATATTCTATTAAGTGCACACTTTTGGCTCCCTTTTCCTTAGCCAAAAAAGAATACAATCATTACCCACAGAATTTACATATCAGTCATTTTCAAACAGCTGATTGCCATAACTTTCCAGCATATTGTGACTTGTTATTGCCAGTTCACTAGGACTGGAATAATTGATGTAAGAGGCATAAGCTATGTGAGTCCTCTCTCTTCCACTTCTTGTTATAACTCCCAATGTTCTCAAAGAGTCAAAGAGTTAGCACCATTACAGAGGGTCTGCGGTCTTTTGAGATTTCATAAGCATATTAACAAATATTCTTTCCCTTTTTCATTCCCCTTCATGAAGACTGATTATATATATATATATATATATATATATATACACACACACACACACACACACGGTTACATATGTCATATATATATTTATATTTATTATATATAATATTTATATTTATTATATATTATATTTATATTTATTATATATTATATTTATTATATATTATATTTATTATATTTATAATTATATATTATATTTATAAAATAAGGCAAAGGGAAGGAAAAACTTTCTGAATAAAGGAAAAATTTTCATTGTTTATTTAGCAATTATTTACCTGAAACATTAAAGATAAGGACTTTATCAATACACAAACTAGACTTTAATAAGTAAAAAAAGAAAAAAAAGAATATTATGTCAACAGTATTAATTGGGTTTTAAAATAATATTCAAATACAGCATTCCCATTGTTCAACTGCAACTAAAACAATTTGAGTACAAATAAAATAATACCAGATAAAATTAAAATAAAACAACATTACTTTCCTCTTAAATATTTTATAAATGAAAGAAAAATGAGTAGGTTATGTGAAAATCAAAGTTCATTGATGCAAATCAAAATCACAATCAGATGTCACCTCATACCAGTCAGAATGGCTAGTATCAAAAATACAAGAAATAACATGTTGGCGAGGATGTGGAGAAAAAGGAACACCTCTGCACTGTTGATGAGAATGTAAATTGGTACAGCTACTGAGGAAAATGGTATGAAGATTCCTCAAATAATTAAAATTAGAATTTACCATATGATCCAGTAATTGCACTACTATTTACCCAAAGAAAATAAGAACACTAATTTGAAAAGATATATGCACCCCTATGTTTAATGCAGCATTATTTGCAATTCCCAAGATATGAAAGCAACTCAAGCGTCCACTGATAGATGAATGGATAAAGAAGATGTGATATAGATATAAACAATAGAGTATTACTCAGCCATAAATAAGGATGAGACCTTGCCATTTGCAACAACATGGATGGAGCTAGATGACATTATGCTAAGTGAAATAAGACAGAGAAAGACAATTTTCTAAGTAAGATTTATACTATAAAATGGGAATAAGCCTTCTTTTCACTAACAAACCATTAAAATTGTTGTGCATCTCTTAAAAAAATGAATGTCATTATACAGTAAGTATCAAATAAATATCCAAAAGGAGGGAAAGGAGGAAAACAGGACTTCTTAAATATAACACCCTGGAGGGAAAATGAAAATAGGATGTTTCTACAGAGTTAGATTAGTTCACACAGTGATTGAAAGAGTCATTTGATGAGTCAGTCATAATTAAGGAAAACAAGGCAATAGGGCATGTAGGATCCTTAATCACCTCTACTTCCATATTTCTTTATGATGGGGCTCAGGATACGCTATCCCAAAATACGGCTCCTTGGCATACTGAGTATCTTAAGCTGAGTTTTAGAAAATGGCAGAAGTAGGAAGGTCACACTAACCTTCTCCGCACTGTCCTTCTTCTCTGAAATGGGTCATAAATCTCCCATATGAAACATACTTTCTACCAGGGGATACCTCCTGTACCAGGAGGAAGGCAGACATTTTTATCACCAGAGACAGGGAACTTGGGGTCAAGAAATCTATATAAACAAATTCCTTTAAATGACCCTTATCTTCCCAGCTTCTTTACCATTCACTAACCCTATAGCCAACCCCTTTGTCTTATCACTTCTTCACAAATTTATTGATTGCCTAAAAGGTATAAAAGCTTCCCACTCTGGTAACTTCTTCATGTGTTCATTGTCTTGTGAAGATTCCTTATATGTGTGAATATTCTGTAAAATTTGTACACTTTTCTTCTGTTACTCTGTTCTTGTCAGTTTAATTTTAAGACCCACCCAAGGACCTTAAAAGGGTTGAGGAAAACTTTTCTTGGTTTGTCACATGAGCTGTACCGATATGAATTATGAAGCCATTTTATAATTCCTCCTTGTACTTCCTGTCATAAGAGGTTTCCATAACCAGTAGATAGCCAGAGTCTTTGTATTCTTCTGGGTCTTTCCTGGGTAGTTCCCTAAACTAAAAAGGCCTCATTGCAACCCATTCCTGACGTTTCATGGAATTCTTCCTGACAGAATTTAAATCTCCTTTTGTGTTCCACGCAACTTCCTTTGGCAGCTCTTCATTCTCTCAGCTGTCCTGGTTGGCTCTTTTGAGAGCAGATAGTATGTCCTTTATTCCTCCTTATTCCCAACAACAAACATCAACTGAATGTTGAGAAAGTATCATTTTCTTTATGGACTTGAAGAAAACACAAGCTGTGACAAAATGTATTAAATATCTACTGTGGGAAAGGCTTTACACAGAGTAATAGGAGACTCAATCCTTTCACTCTCCCTTTGGCTGCTAACTCAAAAGTCCCTGGAGGAAGCCCTACAAAGCCATCTAACTGGAGACAGGATCCATTTACCACAGACTCGTGAACTGCAGCGCACACAGGAGCACCGGGCGTCGGCGCAAGCTAAACGTCACCTTCACGCGATACAGGGAAGTTTTGTGTGAACAGAGTCCTAATCCTCTTTTTATTATTTATCCATACAGACAAGTTTCTTTAGGTTTCTGGGATCTGTTTCTACGAAATGACAAGGCTAAACAGGATAGACCCCGATTGCTCTTTTTAGCCGTTCCATCTAAAACAGGACCCCCGCATGTGGTGCTAAGAAGTTACAGAAGAAGTTCGTTGAAACCTAGATCAGCCTCCAAGTCGGCTGCTTCCGTGCTGTGCCCGCCGCCACGGCCTCCCCAGCAGTTACCAGAGATGAAGAGCCTGTGCTCCTCACATCAACGCCCCGCGCGATTCAGTGCCCTCCAGCCTTTCGCCCTCTTTTTCTTTCTTTCTTTCTTTCTTTTTTTTTTTTTTTAACATTTTATTTATTTATCTGACAGAGAGAGAGACAGCCAGCGAGAGAGGGAACACAAGCAGGGGGAGTGGGAGAGGAAGAAGCAGGCTTCCAGTGGAGGAGCCTGATGTGGGGCTCGATCCCAGAACGCCGGGATCACACCCTGAGCCGAAGGTAGACAGACGATTAACAACTGAGCCACCCAGGTGCCCCCTCCCTCTTTTTCTTTTACCGTTTTTCATAT
Organism: Ailuropoda melanoleuca; assembly: GCF_002007445.2. Lineage (NCBI taxonomy): Eukaryota > Metazoa > Chordata > Mammalia > Carnivora > Ursidae > Ailuropoda > Ailuropoda melanoleuca. Next base: position 30,540,165 of record NC_048233.1, read on the forward strand.
CATCTTATAAAGTCGCCGTTATCTTTCTCATCTTAAAAAAAATAAACTTGCCCCTCTCCTGACATCATTTCACTTCATTTCTCTCTCCTTTAGAATCAGATTTCCCAAAAGAGTTGTTTACCTCCAGCCTTTCCAATTTCCCTCTCCACTCTCACTTGAAGAGACTCCTCTCAGGCGCTAAGCTCCACAAAACTCTACTAGAACTGCTCTTGCCAAGCTGCCCTGTGGGCTCCCGAGATCTGCTGTGCAACATTGTACCTACAGTCAACAATAATATATTCCATGTTTAAAACTCTGTTAAGAGGGTAGATCTCATGTTAAGTGTTCTTACCACAACAGATAAAAATTTTTTAAAAAGAGCCATTTGATGGAACGGATACCTTCCTTCCTGAAACACTTTGTACCGTCTTTTCAGTTTAGGTGAAGAAACGCTGTATTTCCCTAATTTCAGTCCAACTGTGTCTTGCTATATCTTTGCATCTCTATAATGTACATATAAGATGATGTATAAGTATTCACTAATATTTACTTGTTGACCATTTACTACATGCTTGAATATGTGCGCTTGCTAAAATGAACCAGATATTGATTCTTCCCCAAAAGAGACTAAATCCAGAGTGAAATATAAGATAGGAAGGTGAATGCATATTATGCAAAATACAGAGATAAGATTTTAAAGAAAAGTACAGATGTGGATCCACAAGTGTTAAAAAGAGGGATTACTTCCATGTACGATGACCAGGAAAACTTCATGAGAGCATAGATTACACATGGAAAGAATTCTGATAAGCAGAGGCAGGAGAGAAAAGCACCCAAGAAAGAGGAAATAGTTTGGATAAATGCGGAAAGGAAGAAAAGTAGAGGATAAGTCCCAGAAATAGCAAGTCAGTAGTCCAGTTTGGCTGGAAGTAGGAAGTACAAAGAAGAACATAGGCAATTTGGGTGGGGTGTGGAGGCGTGGATTAAGTTTTGGACACTGTAAAGTTGAAGGACTAACGTAACCATGAAGTTCCTGTTGTTCAAGAGGAAGCTAAAAGTATGAAATTGGAGTGAGTCGAAGCTTGCAATAGAGATTTAGGGGTCTGCTGGATAGAAGTGACCAGAAAAGCCACAGCATTATCAAGGGGGAAAGTGCAGATGAAAGAGATAAGGAGTAAAGCTGAAATTATTGAAGACTGTTTATGTATGTGGTTTTCTCGGTACATGTATGTAGCAAAATTTCAGTATATTCAAGTTCATAATCACCAGGTTGACAAATATTTATTGAGTACCAATTATCCTATGCGTTGTGGATGCTGAAGGGAAATAAATAGATGGAGTTTCTACCTTCAAGGATCATCTGTTCCAGTAGAAGATAATACATACATAAAACAAACACATTCATGAAAAAAAATTTCAAGTATCGTACCTGTGATACAGGGTGAAGGAGAATGATAGTCTGCTTTTTAACTATCTATTCAATAAAAAACTACCATTTACAGAGAACACAGCTTTGCCTATAGTATTTCATCCAAACCCTGGTAAAAACCTAATGCTACAGAAAAAGGAGCTAGGCTTAGAGAATTTAACTTTCCCAAGTTCACCCAGAACCCAAGAGGCAAAACAGAGATATGGACCCAGATTCATCTGACCCAAAGACTGGACTATGGTGAATTTCTCCTTTCTGAACCTTTACTTTATCCAGAGGGTATACCTCCACTTCCAGGTCCTATAAGGCATGTGCTTGGAGCTTCTTTCCTTCCACAATTGTGAGCTTGTTACTCACCACATTCTCTTTTACTCTGCCTGCTCTGACTGAGGATGTGCCCCCGGGAGCCAGCTATTCAAGGTCATTTCATTAGTTTTCAATTGTTATGCCTGATGCCACCCAAACACTTAGGGAACTAGAACACTGACAATGCAACTCACAGTTGCCTGGGCAGTTCTTTGGACTTGCCTGGGATTACTCATGTAGCTGAAGTCAGCTGGGGGCTTGGGTGGAGCTGATTAATCTGGAACCTCAGCTAAAATGGCTGGAATACGTGGGATAACTGGGCTTCTCTTTCCACAGGGCCTTTGCACATGATGCAAAAGTGTTCCAAAGACACAAGAGTAAAAGCTGTAAAATCTTACAAGGTCAAGCACCGGATATCATACAACAGCTTTTCTGCCACATTCTATTCATTCTAGCAATTTACAGGGCCAAAGAGTCCAGGGAGGATGAATTAGATTCCAACACTTGATGAGGGTCACTGACAAGGATTTGTAGCTATTTTTTATCCACTATAGATTATCCTGGGGCAACAATTATTTACTTTCCACCCACATGCAAATATAGTTGTCCCCTCTCGAGACTTTCAAAAGGCTCAGCCCATTATAACATTTGACAGAAAATCCATAATCTCAGGATCGTGATGAGGCTCCTTGGGTGCAGGCACCTTATTCCAAAGACAAATTATCTGCCCACACACACCCAGTACACAATGGTTGAACAGGACAGGAGAATTGCAATAACCATTCCTAACCAAAAAAAAAAAGAAAGAAAGAATAGGAGGCACGTGGCAATCTCTGGTCATAGCAATTCTGAAACGCACCCACATACATGTTGTCAAGGTTCCCTACTATGGACATAGGAAATGTTTCTTGGTTAGGCTCCAGTTCTACTACTTAAGAACCAGTCCCAAATGCATTGTTCTATGATCCTTGGGTCCTCCTCAGGATTCCTGGTTTCGTACTGTAAGAGACTCTTCCTTCTTCATAAAAATGGCCCATGTTTATAGCTCAATGGTTGCCTAATCCTACTCACTAGCCATAGAAAATGGATTCTCAGAAAAATATTTTCATATTAAAAGCAATCTGACTCATCGAGTCCAACTGATATAATGCCCTTAAAACCTCTGTGAGTTTTCTATAAATATGATTGGAGTCTACTCTATGCCCCAAAAGCCATATTATAATTATTTTTGAGAGAAAGCCCTCTTTATTGTGCGTTAGCAGAGTAGGAAAATGCCTCTATGACTGCTAGAAGCCCTTTTGTCTAGTTAGAGGATCTATCATGCACAATGTTTAACCTTTCCATGGTATCAACAAAGGTTTTATAGTCACACACCTGTCAATCTTTACCTAAGGCCACTTCTTTCTTTGGGAATCTTCTGCTGGCTAGAGAGACTGAGGATGAGAAACAGTTTTACATTCCAATCAGCAAATCCAGGGCCCTCTATATTTTTTCTAAATTCTGCTTATAAACTGCATTGTCCTTGTTTAGTTTGTTTCTCTCCTCCTATAACATTATACACAGTTAAAAAGAGATCAGTTAATATTTTTCAAGTTATACCTGGGAATCTCCTTTGCCAGGTACACAAGTTTATCAGATACATTTCTCAGCTTCCATGTTATTGTAGGCAAAAATACAAAACACATGTAGCCATCTTTTCAGCTTCCATTAACAGTTTATTCATCATCCTACCAGCCTTTGCTAATAAACTTATCACCATTTTTTCAGCCTCTGCTTATTATTGGGTCCCAAAATGATAAATGACTTCTGTTTTTGTTAACAATAACACTCCATCTCCAAGGAGTGCTACTGTAACTAATACTCTCTATTAGAAACCAATTTCTACACAGCAGAGCACCTCAAAATTTAGTATCTTATTATTTCTCATGATTCTGTGGGTTGACAGGGCAATGATTCTGGTCTTACCTCTAAGATAGGCATAAATTGGGATTGGCGCACTTTGTGTTCAAAAAGGAACCCGTTGTCAGCTCAGATGTGGTTGCAAGGTGTAAGATGACCTCACTTATAGGACTGGGGACTCACCTGAAATGGCTGGAATAAGTGAAATGTCTAGGTCTCTCTATGAAGACTTTCACCACATGATGGCAGAAATGGTCCAGAAGGGTGAAAGAGGAAGCTGCAAGGCAAGTCACATGTCATTTTCCTCACGTTCTATTGGTCAAAGGACAACACAGGACGAACCCAGAATCAAGATGTGAAGAATTAGAGTCCACCTCTTGCAAAGAGATGCTGTAAAGTATTTGTGGCCATTTTCTATCCACCAGTTAGGAACTCAGTGTGGCCCCATGGAACAGAGATGGCTAAATGGAATGCATAAATATTGAAAGATGTGGCATTATTAGAACCAGAAGCTGATCATAAGAGTTATCGAACCAAAAATAGCTTTACTTTCTATATGAACAAAACCGTACTGTAATTCATGGTAACTCAAAGCTATATATGGAAAGGAATTGAATGGTCAGGATTACTAGATGTAGTTGGAAATCCAAAGCAAAATGTGGCACTCCAGTTGACTTGTGAACAATGAATAGTACAGGTCTACTTAAAAGTGGATTTTTTATAGGGTGACTAATATAACAAAATAAATATTATTAAAAAAATAAAAATTAAAAAAAATGGATGTTTTTTATGAGTACAGTATGGTACTTTAACTGTATTTTCTCTTCCTTATGATTTTCTTAATATCATTTTCTTTTTTCTAGCTGACTTTATTGTAAGACTATAGTATATAACACATATAACATATACATAAACCATACAAAATATATGTTAATCAACTATTTTTGTTACCAGTAAGGCTTCCAGTCAAGAATAGACTATAAGTAGTAAAGTCTGGGGGGAGTCAATAATATCCACACAGATTTTCCACTGCAAGGGAAGTTGGCACTCTTAACCCCACACTGTTCAGGGTCAACTATATATTCTTTTGTATAAAAATGACAACATGGCCTAAATTAACAGGAAATAATATTTCTTTGAATTATTATGTTTTTGGTGATAATGATGCTCAAAAATAACATCACTGATTAATAGTAAAAACAGATAATAACAGCTGATATTAATCGAGTATGTACCACTACTATTTCAATCAAATTCAAATTTTGAAAGGGAACCCAGAATTTTAAAACTGTGAATAGCAGCCATTCTTACAATTCAATTCTTTGAATACAGAGTTTAACAGGAGGCTGAATGAAAAAATTTTCCTACCCTATGCATAGATAACCTACGAGTATTTCTAATATTCTAAGCTTACTAATTTTAATCGTCCATAACTTCTCCAGGCATGTGTTGCTTCTAAAGATAAAACTAAGAGCATATTGGGGCGCCTGGGTGGCACAGTGGCTAAGCGTCTGCCTTCGGCTCAGGGCATGATCCTGGCATTATGGGATCGAGCCCCATGTCAGGCTCCTCCACTATGAGCCTGCTTCTTCCTCTCCCACTCCCCCTACTTGTGTTCCCTCTCTCGCTGGCTGTCTCTATCTCTGTCAAATAAATAAAATCTTAAAAAAAAAAAACTAAGAGCATCTTAATGTGACTAGTACTTAAAATACTGTTCTTATCTTCTTTCTTATTAGTCTGAATTGAAGAAGCGTATCATTTTATAAGTTCGATGTCATTGTTGAAGTCAGCCAAATTTGAGGAAGAATCAATATTTTTCAATAACTTAAAATATGAATAGAGTTGACAAAAAATGTTACATTATTTTCAGGTGTACAACATAGTGATTCAACTTCTCTATACTCTATGCTGTGGTCACCACAAGCATGGCTACCATCTGTCACCATGCGATGCTATTGCAATATCATTGACTATATTCCCTATGCCGTGCCTTTTATTCTCATGATTTATTCATTCCGTAACTGGAAGCCTCTCTCTCCCATTTCCTTCATCTATTTTCCCCATCCCTTCACCCTCCTTTCCTCTGGCAACCATCAGCTTATTCTCTGTATTTATATATCTGATAGGAAGAACCAATATTGAGAGGAACTTCAAATCATTTATTATTAGGATCATAAATCTAAAACAGGTTAGATAAAGAGTGTATTAATTTTTTTAAATAATCTAATTCCAATGTTACCAAGAAGTGAAATGGGAAATTATAGTTACCTCCAGAACAAGATATCATGAGGTACTTAATCAAATGACGTTAAGACATTTAAAACCTTAAATTAATAAACACTGTATTCATGAAAAATGCAGACCATCAGTTATACTTACCTTAAATCAGAGCTGATTCTTTTTTTTAAAAAAGATTTTATTTATTTATTCGACAGAGATAGAGACAGCCAGCGAGAGAGGGAACACAAGCAGGGGGAGTGGGAGAGGAAGAAGCAGGCTCATAGCAGAAGAGCCTGATGTGGGGCTCGATCCCATAACGTTGGGATCACGCCCTGAGCCGAAGGCAGACGCTTAACCGCTGTGCCACCCAGGCGCCCCAGAGCTGATTCTTAATATGAAATTCTATATCCATCACAATTGGGGAAATATCATTTCCAAACAGGGATATACTGTCACATTTCTTTAATATTAACCTGTAAGATAAAAGAATTTATTAACCCAAATGAAGCATATTTATTTTTATAAATAAGTAGAATTCCTTAGGTAAAAAGAATGTTGCAAACAGGGTGATAAATAACTTATTCCACCAAGGAAAAGAAAATAAAGGTAAGAAATGTCTTACTAAGAGCAGAATCACTGAGGTGATAAGGAAAATCAAATGTTTCCTTCCCAGTACATCTCTAAGAATAGAAAGACCTGCAACAATTTTAAAAAAAGTGGTCACCTCACCTAAGTGATACAATCTAATCTGTAGGAGAAAGAAAACTTGAACGCCGAGTTTTCCTCTTGTCAAGGTTAGTCAGGATGGGCTGTCAATGAAGTCTAAAATCTAGGCTTAGAAGAAAACAGTGGGTGACCATGCACTCAAAGCTCAGGGCACAGCCTCTCTCCTCCAAGTTCTGTCCTCCTTTCTCACCCCGCATAATGTGTGTGAAACTACCACACACTTCCCAGCTCCTTGAATCCCCAATGCAACACCATCATCAGCACCATCACCACTATCACCCACTCCAACCAAGCTTTCCAATGTTAGATTCAGGGAGAGAGGCCCATTACCTCAAGTAAATTCTTGGTTAGGTCCACCAGTTTTGGTCGAGTATGGGAAAGCACCACTCACATTGTTTGGCTGTGGACCATTCTTTCTTGACTTACAAAAAACCCATTAACATTTGAGGAGCTGTCTAAATTCAGCAAGCAAACTCATCTGATGGTCCAACTGGGACATAATGAGATCTCTCGGGCCCACAGTTAAGTGCAGGGCTAGGCACACATGAACACGTAAACAAAAGGCAGCCCAGACGGTGAAGACACTGACGACTGGAGTCTTTGTGAGTTGTCTGGCGTGCTCCTGCTTCTCCTGCAATTCCCCTTTCCATATAATCTCTGTTCCCAGCCAGAATTTAATTTAGTTATAATTTAATTTACCTGGTTTTTATTTATTTTATTCAATTTTATGGTTCACTGCTCTTACTCATCCTGTGCTCTTTTTTATTTAATTTCAGATTTTAATCTGTATTCAAAACATTTCCCATGATGGTCTCCACTAAAATCTATAAAAATTCAAACCAAGGGCACATTTAGAAGGACAGAAAATAGCATATAATATAAGTGAGTCCAATCAAGTTCTATTTTTGAGCCTGTAAAATAGGGTTCTTCAATGCAGAGCATTTTCAAGGTCCAGAAGCAATAAAAACAAAACGTAATGATATTTTTCTTCTCTTCTTTCAATTTGGAATTCATTATATTTCTGAGACTACCCTGCCCCTCCCACCACAAAGCAGTTCCTTTCAGCCCAGGCCGTACGCCTCTTCTTCTAGCTAGTGTCTGCATAGTCATTTTGTCTTTCTCCTCAAAGAGGTGGTCCCCTAAATCCCTACTTCTTTTTTTTTTTTTAAGATTTTATTTATTTATTTGACACAGATAGAGACAGCCAGGGAGAGAGGGAACACAAGCAGGGGGAGTGGGAGAGGAAGAAGCAGGCTCATAGCAGAGGAGCCTGATGTGGGGCTTGATCCCATAACGCCAGGATCACGCCCTGAGCCGAAGGCAGACGCTTAACCGCTGTGCTACCCAGGTGCCCCCCCCCAAATCCCTACTTCTTTTTTTTTTTTAAGATTTTATTTATTTATTTGACACAGATAGAGACAGCCAGAGAGAGAGGGAACACAAGCAGGGGTGTGCTACCCAGGTGCCCCCCCCCAAATCCCTACTTCTTTTTTGTGGGGCTCGATCCCATAACGCCGGGATCACGCCCTGAGCCGAAGGCAGACACTTAACCGCTGCGCCACCCAGGCGCCCCCCAAATCCCTACTTCTAAGCATCATTATTAAATTTTACATTACTTCCTGGTAAGAAATGTAACTGGAAAACACATTTTGACACAGTTTTCAAGCCCTGGTATCGCACTGTAAAGAGGAAATTGCTCACAGATTCCAAATAGAAATTGAGGTAAGTCAACCTTCATAACACTCTGCTGAGCTCCAACTAACTACATGCTATAATTTTACACATTCCATACATTTCTCAGAGGATTATCTTCAAATTAAGATCCAGTGTCTAAAAATTAGTGCATGTTACCCATGCACTAATTAAAGTGAGATTTGACCCATTAAATCTGGCTCTTCTCTTCAGAATCTTCATTAAAGGAAAATGACTATTTATCCCTTTTACCTTATAAAAGTCAAGCATATCATTTTTTTAAAAGATTTTATTTATTTATTTGACAGAGATAGAGACAGCCAGCGAGAGAGGGAACACAAGCAGGGGGAGTGGGAGAGGAAGAAGCAGGCTCACAGCAGAGGAGCCTGATGTGGGGCTCGATCCCATAATGCTGGGATCACACCCTGAGCTGAAGGCAGACGCTTAATCGCAGTGCCACCCAGGCGCCCCCAAGCATATCATTTTTAATTGAGTTAATTTTGCACTTATTAATTAGAGTAAGTCCTCTAATGACTCTAAAGTACAATTTCTGATGCTATGAAATACTCACTGTTCAGGGCAACTTTTCATCCTGTTTCTATGTCATTTCACTGGAAATTAAGTGCCGTGTCATGCTTTATGAAAGATATGCTACAAAAAGAAGAAGGAGCTTCTTTCTAAAAGATTTACATGATAGCACAAAAGACAAGAGCTTTACCTTAGCCCAACCTGTTTGCAATGAATCATGCCAGCACACAAAATAATAAGTAATTTCTGGTTATTTCACAGGGCTGGCACAACTGATTGAGAAACAAGAAAGAGAGGTGTAATCTCTTCCACAGGGAGTTGTGACAGTGATTTGGAAGTAAAGACGATTAGGAAGTGACAAGCCATGTATGTTAGGCTATTTGATTCACCATGAAGGCTCAGAGTTCTCAGCATATAGCAAATAAAACTAGAATGAAAGCTCAGGGGTGATGTGTACCAAACAAATCCCTGAGGGTGGGTCAGAAATTTCAGGTGGCAGATACTTATTATTAAAAGTTCTAGGGCTGTCTTTTTAGGGAGAACTTTACAGTGTAGCTCTATGGGCCATCAGCTGAGTAGAAGCACCAGCAAACATCAGAACACCAGGAAGAGCTTCCCGCTTCACAAATTACTTGAGAAGCTCCCCATTGAGGGTAGCAATCAATGTGTTACTGAATGGGAAATCTCTTGGAACATGTAGCTCTTGTTTGGAGTTAGAGAAGCCACAGGAAGCAGTGGTGTTCACAGTCATACCACGGCCATCACAGTTCATACAGGCAGCTTCCTTTGCCCCTGACTCTGGATGACAGTCAATTTTCGGAGGTGGCCACTACGAAACAGGAATCAACCTTTTCAAAACACGAAGGGGTTTCTGGGGTTTTTCACAGAGACCAGAAGCAATTCCTGGCCAGAAAAATGGCTTTGGAGGCTCCAAGATCAGAGTGACATTGGAGCTGGGGGGCTAGTGATGTTGACCAGAAACTTGAACTAGGCTGGGCTAGAATGGAACCAGGAAGGAAAACAAGGCAAAGTAAAAGAAAAGATATCTACAAGATGTCATCAAGACGCTCTGGTAGAACTTAAAAAGAAAATCTCTCAAAATGCTAAGACGATGAGTGGAACAGTTGGTGGGTATTAAACGGTAGTATAAATCTGTCCACCTAGGTGAAATGAAACAAAGGGAAAACCTCTCCCTTAAAAATACAGCACTAAGATTTTACTTATCACTCCTAATGTTCTCAGCATGCGTGTCCTTTATTGTCCCCACAATCTTTGGTGTCATTATTATCTTCTAAATATTACCAAATGGATTATATGAAAGTCCATTTAATTGTTCTTTTCTGTTTGGTACACCTTCCTTCATTTATAAACCGGATACCAGTTGTCAGGCCTCTAATAATAACAGTACAGAAACGTCTACACATGGTTCCTCTAAACTAACAAGTATCAGACCTCCAAAAATGCCATAATATTGTCTCATCCTTTTACTTCTGTGGCTTCTTCTTTTTAACAATCCTAGGTTTGTGTTGCAGATGGTGATGCTTTCCTCACCTTTGCTATTTGGGCGAGTTTCATTGAGCAAATACAATAGATTTCATGGATTACTAATCTTTGTTGCCCATAATTTGGATAAATATAGAAACATTTCACCTCTTCAACTCCAAAATCGAATTGAACATAGTCATGATTTAATCAATTTTTTAATGGCAGTCATGAGCAGCATTCTGATTTTTATTTTATCATAAATAATTTCTAAACTATGTTTTTGCAAGTAAGACCCATGGAACATCTGCCTCAGAATTGCCTATCAGATTGGTAAACACATTTTTTGGGAAATGAGTACTCTCATCTGTACATGGTCAGTAGGGGTGCAAAACTACAGAGTCCTTATTGCAGGGAATTTGACAATACAGACCAAATTACATATGGTTTCACTCTTTAATCAGAAATACTATCTCCAGGAATTTATTCCATAGATACAAAAGATCTTGAGTGAAGCATTATTTGTAATGCCAAATAACATACAAAATATCCTTCAATAGAGTACTTATTGAATAAAGTATGGGCTGGGAACCCATAAGAAGGGATGAAGAAATTTCTGGATACTAACTGGTGTTGTCTCCAGGACATAGTAGGTAAGAAAAAACAAGAGGCAAACAGTTTCTGAATGCTACCTTTTCTGTAAGAAAGGGGGGGGGGTGGATAATATCAATATATAGCTATGATTTTTTATGATTTCATATAGAAACAAGGAAAGGATAAACCAAAAATTAACAAAAATATTTACATATTGAGGGGAAGGAGGAACAGGATGAAGAAGACAGGGATCAGTCTTTTTTACTTTGAAATCATGTCAATGTTGTTATCTAATTTTAAAAAATTAATTTTAAAAGAAATATTTTTAAAAAAAACAGTTGCTATAAAACTGAATACACACTGAAACAGATGCACCTGTTGATCATGTTGGTAGCATGTCCACATACCAAAAAAGAATGACCCAAATGACCTTCAAAGAAAATACTTGACTGAACACCTCTAATGGCATATATTCAAAGGTTAAACCACAAGAAAATCTTACCACGGATCCAGTGGTCTTATTTTTAATACTGGTATTTTTATTTTGAATCTATTATGAATATACCGTAGTGCAAAGCAAATAAGTAATTATGTTTGGTTTTTAAGAAATAATATTGCAGCATGAGAGAAAAAAGGAAACTATAACATTTTTAAAAATAATCTCAAACTCTGTAATCTTAATTTGATTTGAAAATATTAGCCTATAAGAATGATTAATCATACTCTTATAAACACGCATATTTTCTAACTCTCCTGAAAAAAACTGGAAGGAATGGCAACACACTAGCCATGAGCTCCTCCAGCATCAGCACTACCATTCCTCACTAGAAGGAAATGACTCCATATAGAAAATACTGATTCTCAATGTAAGGTAAAAAATGGTTAGAGGAACTTACGATATTTTTATATTCAAGAAATGAAGAAAAGCAGCACACTTGGAATGATTCTCAATGGCATTTGATGGACCAATTTGAGCATCCAAAGATAAATTACTGATTTTAATGGATGGACAGACACATAGAAATAAACAGTGTGAAGGATTGTGGCTGCCAAAGCAAAAATAGAATGTTGATTACACTGAAGATTGATAACTGAAGAAAAAGAATCACATATTGTCTTGGTCTTCTTATATAAACTCTATTACAAGATTACCAAGTAGTCGATGGTGACAAGTTGTTTGGTTCTTTTTTTTTTTTTTAAGATTTTATTTTCAAGTAATCTCTACACCCAACGTGAGGCTCAAACCTACAACCCCAAGATCAGGAGTCACATGCTGCACCGACCGAGGCAGCCAGACATCCTGAAAAGTTGTTTTTTTAATCATTAAATCCCAGCTAGCAAATACATGAGAAGTTTTAGAATTAGACCCCATTTTGCAACTTTTACCGAAATAATCTATACAGATAATGATTATCAATGAGTAGCCAAACTGAAAGATGAAAACTGATGCAGACATTTATAATGACGGATCGGCCTGCCAACCACGATCCCACTGATAAATCTTAACATGCTGAAAGTGCAAAAACAAGAGACATTCTGTGCCTCTTCATGTGATGCAATAGGAAATTCTCAGTATCAGCTGTGAAGTATTCTTGTCAAAAAAACTGAACACAAACCTAGAATTCTCTAGAAAAAATGTCCAATTATAGGAAGTAAGTGAAACAGAAGAAATATTGGGGATAGAAGAACATTTAAATGACATGAACATGAAGAAATAATCAGTCAAATATGGAATGTAGGACTTTCTTCAAAACTAATAATCTGATTTCTCCAACCTTCAAAGCCGCGAAAGGAAGGCAGTGGTAGCGAAGACTGCTGTAGAATAAGAGACTTGAGAGCCTGAACAACCAAATGCAATGAGATCTATGACCTTGAATGGAAAATAATTACATCTATTTTCACTACTTCTAACTAAAATTTAGCATTTCTTTCAATTATGAGGGTAGGCAACAAACCATACCAGTATTCACTGTCCACATCACTTTATCACAATGAAATCACCTATTTCGGGTATATTTCTATCACATTATAGTCATTGTATTTATTTCATTATATTATTTAAATTCACCATAACTTTGAAATTATAGTAGTTATGAGACCTGATATTATTTAATGCATTAATCTTATTTAATCCATTAATAAGGAAGCACATAAACTGGTATATCACAAATTTGTTTTTTAAATATTTTGATAAGGATTTTTCAATGTAATTAATTTCTTCTGCAATCCTATGTATTTATTTATGCATTTAAGAACTCTTCTAAGAAAAGGTTGCTACACTTCTTCAGGCTGCACATAGCTACACACAGGCACATGCCCACATGAACACACACACACTCATGTTCAGAAACCCTCCAAAACTGGCGTACCCACCAGCCACCAGGAAAAACATCAAATATGCGCAGGAGTATGCCGTGAAAAGACCACTTCTCCATATTACGTAATTGAATTGGGAATACTTACCCATACAATTTTCCATAATACCAAATGCCAATTCCAACAAACAAAACCTCCACTCTCTTACTATTGTATTTCAAAATTCAAGCCAAGCAAATATCTTTACGTGAACACTGTCACACATACACAACTAAGTACATCCTAACTTGCCCTCTTCAGTGTGTCAGTTCAGTCCGTACTCAGATTATTATTTCATGTATCTGTGTGTCCCTGAGCTTCCCATTCAATTTCTCCTGCTTGTTGTTAAAAGTCTTACCACTGCCCTACTGCCCATTCTCAGTTCACTTTCCTTATTCTGCACCAACTGTAGGGATTTGCTCCCAGGTCAACCATGGCTCTGGTATTTATGAGCTTTATGACTTTAGATAAGTTACTCAAACTTTCTAAGCTTTTGTTCCATGATATTTAAAATAGCAGTGAGAAAGCTTAGCTCATGCGTTTGTTAGGATTACTGTCTAAGTTAAAGTATATAGTAATACACAATATGTAATATCATGTAATATCATGATTAACAGCTTGGACCCTAGAGCCGCATGCTCAAATTTCAGTTCTAACAATTACTAGCTATGTCGTGAAACAAAGTATTTCACCTTGCTCTGCTGCAGTTTTTCATCTGCAAAACAGGAGTAGAAATGGCACCTGCCTCATGGGGTTTGAGAGGTCAACTCAGCTACTCATGTAAAGATTTTTGATTAGCAGTGAGCATATCCCTTTGGTATGTAAGCTGTTGTCTTACATATATATATGTATATATATATACATATATATATATACATATATATGTATATATATGTATATATATATACATATATATATATACATATATATGTATATATATGTATATATATATACATATATATATATACATATATATGTATATATATGTATATATATATACATATATATATATACATATATATGTATATATATGTATATATATATACATATATATATATACATATATATGTATATATATGTATATATATATACATATATATATATACATATATATGTATATATATGTATATATATATACATATATATATATACATATATATGTATATATATGTATATATATATACATATATATATATACATATATATGTATATATATGTATATATATATACATATATATATATACATATATATGTATATATATGTATATATATATACATATATATATATACATATATATGTATATATATGTATATATATATACATATATATATATACATATATATGTATATATATGTATATATATATACATATATATATATACATATATATGTATATATATGTATATATATATACATATATATATACATATATATGTATATATATGTATATATATATACATATATATATATACATATATATGTATATATATGTATATATATATATAGTGCTTAACACTGGCATGCACTAAAAATGCTTTTTATTATTAATGAATAGGAAATCCTTAATTTTTTTGGAAATTCATCAAAGATAAGAGATATTAAACACTAAAAATTAGATAGGTGATCTACAAGATTTTTAAAATTGAGTTCTGGTTAAAGCCTTGTTAAAGAGAAAACTGCCAGAACCATGAAACAATAATGGAGGAGTCTTACGGCCTGCATGGTCCCAGAAAAGTGACATTTGTTCATGGTTATGGGATGTATTTATACAGAACTATTCATATAAATTGTTTCAGCCTTGACTTTTTTCTGCAGAGCAGTAAGGCCAATAACCACCCATTGAAAGTCTTCCAACAAAATTACCAGTGGCTGGCACTACCATGTGATAGAAAGGCATGTCATTAGCATACACGTGGCCTGAGTTTACTCCGGTTCTCCATTGGCTATGCTAGCCTGATGTGTCATTTAACCTTTATGAGTCTTCATCTGTAAAATGGATATGTGCCCTGTCTGTTTCATGGGGTTGGAAGGAAGATCACAGTGATGACATTACCATAAAGTGGCAAACATTATGAGAAATCAGGTACTATCCCATCTGCCATGACCTACTAAAGGAATTAAGAACCGGGTGAGAGAAGCTGCAAATAGATTATAACTGTTTTCTTTCAAAACTTTGAACCTTCCAATTGTATGGGTATTTTAAGCTATTTCTGTTGACCAAAAATTTCAATCACTGAACTTTGGGGGTCAGCACAGTAGGGTTGAGAGAGTTTATTTAGTAGACAACTCAAGTTATCTAAAGTCAGAAGACAATTGTTTTTGACCCATCAACATTCAATGATGGATAATTATCCTATGCATAACCAAACAAGCAACTCTGTATGTGGTGAAATTTAGGAAGGTTCTTCAAGTGTTCTTCCCGTGCTAATAAACCTCAGCATGAGAATTTTTCTCCCAACCAGAAAGTCTCAGCCTTTGGGTTAGAGGAGCTTGGAGTTGTATTTTTACGGGAAGTAGTTTTAAATTAAGAAAGTGGAAAAGAAAAGTTTCTTTTTTTTTTAAGTGGAAAGGAAGAATGCTGGGAGGAGAAGTCAAAGGAGCTTCCGTTAGTCCGTTTATACTAATTGATGGGATTCGTTCATTATCAGCAGGGGAAGCCTAGAATCTAGTAATGAGGGAGAAGAAAGGGGCAGTTGACATCAACTAGTGAAAAGCACAAAAGAGGAAAAAGCAAAGACAAACTTGTTGTCTTCACACCTTTACAAAAGAGTATCTTAATCACCTGAAGTGGGAAACTGAATCTGTTGGCAAATTTAGTGATCCTTCCATTGGTAGCTTCCCAAGAATGCAACTCCTTATCATAAGTCTCGCCTGGACAGAGTGGAGTTCAGAATAGAATAGAGAAGTTCAGAAACCCAGCCCCAAACAGCAGGGTCCAGATCTGAACCAAAGCTGAACCATACCCCATGATTTAAACGGGGCTGCTGAAGTGGGGGTACGAAGAAATCTGTGTTTTTACTACTTCAGAGTATCGCCCTTCCTTTTCTAATTCAAACTGGCAAGAATAAGCCCTGAGAACACTGAGTCCTTGGTTACATAGACAGGAGCACTATGACCAAACATGAGGACATACGTGATAGCATCTCTGAAGGAATTATGGGTCCCCTAAGATAGAGACATCAAAAAATCCAGTAAGTATAGCATCCACAGATGCTTCTGTTGGTAAACCAATCATGCTTGTTTTTTCATCTGGGACAGACTCAACCAGGGCCCTTGAGAACAGTGGCCCACATGTTTATCATATACTTTCTACTCAGAGCATTACTTTCTGTATGGATAATGTAACATGTCCATGTGCATAATACAAATGAAGTAAAGGAGCTCGAATGTTAGCCACCCTTCAATTACATTAATTGGGAAACACAATTAATTAGGATTAATTAGGAAACTATAAATATGAAAAAAAATTCTACACATTAAAAAATCTGTCAAGCTCTTACATATCTGTAGCACTCACATTTCTAAATCAAAAATGGGACATACAGAAAACAAATTTGCCTTTATAGGGAAAATAAGATAGAATATTTAAAATCCAGACACAATGGAAAAAATCTTAGAAAATCTTAGACTTGATTTATGCTCGGTGTGACAAAGTAGGAAACGGTCAGGAACATTAACAATACATTTATTCACAGCACATATTTTATCAACATTTTAAAGATGTGCTAAGGTCAAATTTAGTGTGTTTTCAAGAAAGAATTTTTGAAATCTGTATTCATTGAAATTCAGGAATATGTCCAGAAATGTTATTTGCATATATGATATTACAGATATATAAATTTTAACTAAGTTTTTTAAAAACAAAATAATGGGTGACTTGTAATAAGGGTCTTTGTTCAAACTTAAAATTCCCGTAACTATTTAGCTCATATGATATTTTCTTTTGGATAACAAAAAACTGTAGGTACATATATATTAATTTATCTTTATCACAGAGGTATACTTTAAATTCCCAACTGTATTTACATTTTGTAATTATTTATTTCTATTTGCTTCATGCATTCAAGGGAAGGAACATATGTATAGAAAGAAATTGATGCTATGATCATCTTAATTAGTCGTAATAACCTCTCTAATTCCTTAAGATAAAGAATTGCACAGTTTGCAAGCTTTGCAGACCACGTTAAATCACTGTGTTAATATGAAAGCCTAAGGACAAATCAGATCCCTCCCCAAAAGTTTATTAAAATAATTTATCTTAAAATTCCAATTAAAATAAAAATTTAATATCTTAAATATTTACAGCAGTACATATTTACTAACTTGATTATAATCCTGCCTTTCTGACAGTCTCATCAACAGATTATGCAGTTATATAAAGTACCATATTTTTTGTAGGAGTTAGCAGTGAATTGCTATTTTAAGCATATATAAACAGAAATCCTAATATGCTCCATCACTCATTTTTCACATTGACATATAGATCAGAAACATCCATCACTTTCTAGGGTTCAGCATAGTTAAGTAGGAAAACCTGCTTGTGAAAGCATTCTGGATATTAAATCTAAATAAGAAAGATATTGAAATGGAATATTCAGGAGCTAGTCTAATGAGGAAAAGAGCCGGGTCTCATAATACAACAGACATTGGGAAAGAAGGTCAGAGCTAAATCAGTAATTGCTTCAAACTTTATCTTTAATATAGCTGTGACTTGGTGATAGAAAAATGAGGAAGCGGACAGGTGACAGCTTTTTATTTATCATGTGCATATGAATGATATAATCAATTTGAGAGATATTTTTTCTCTCTTTTCCAGATCCTTACAAAACACAAAAATCTTCTTCATCAAATTTATATATAGCTTCCATTATAAATATTTCCTAAGGGTATGTTTTCTGCTCACAAAACAAATTTCTGAAAGGTACATTCAAGAGAACTTATTGAGTCAATAAATATTTACTGAGCACTTACTATGTATGGGCCTAGTGCTGCCTCCATCACTATGAGCAGGACAGACACAAATCCTGCCCTCACAGACCAAGCAGGTGGGAAGTGCCATGAACGGGGACTTCCAGGGAACAGCAGGAAGGCAGGAGCGACTCACCCCATCCAAAAGGCACAGCTCTGTCCAGTACCACTCAGGGGAATTAACTGGGTTATAGTGACATGAAATCAATGTATTTCTAGACAGACTCAAAGTTCAATTTCTTCTTTCTTGTTTTCCTACTACCTTTATGTCTATTATAAAAGTAGGCTAAAGTGGTTGATAGTGTTTGTATATTCATGAATTCTCTTCAAAAAGGATTAATTATTTGAGCAATGAAAGAAAATGACTGACGGAACATAAACTGTCAACCTTTGTCAAGTCCCAGTGAAAGAAGGTACTATTTTACTAACATGAATTACCAATCCCACTCCAAATTTCCAATGCAGGGAGAAAGGGGAGTGGAATAGATACAATGGAACCTGATGATAAGAACGAACCAATGCAGCTCTAAAGCAGCTCATATTTGTCTTACGCTGATCTGATCTGATGAGGAGGCATGACTGAGCACAAGAGACAAACCACAAAATCTAACTTTTAACAAAGAATCCGCTAAAACGGCTCTTTTATTTTTTAAAAAACACTTTTTTTCTGAAGTATATCCTAAGTCAGTGACCCTCCTACTTTCTAAGGAGAGAGCATAACCAGATGAAAAGTATATGGATCTGGGAGTCATGAATATGTACAGAAAGAGAGAAGGAAAGCTTGAACTGCTGAAAGCCCCACCAGCACTTGGACTCCCGAAGAGAACTGTCCTGCAAGGTCCCATTCAACATGTTTTACTTTACCTCTCCAAACTCAGCAAAGTCCCTTCTAGTCCTATTTTTCAATCTACTGCCCACCTTTCTCAGGCCACTTAATTTTTCTTAAGGAATCTTTTATTCTACTCCCAAGGCACAGAAATCAATAATACACTTCACTGAGCTCTAGTCAAACTTTAGCCAACAATCCAGATATTCCCATTTCCTGAGTCAAATCACTCACAGAGCTCATTTCTGGCCATTCTCCAAAGAATACTTTATATAACAGGAGGTCTAATGCTTTTTTTTATCCAAATGTATTTGGTGTACTTGGTGACACCAGGAACAGGAAGTTAGGGGAAACTTGAGCCGATTTAGCAAGATTCCTCCCACCAAAGCCACCTTGCATCTTACCCTTCTTATCATCTAAATGTTTACAAATATTTTTATTCATTTTCATGGGAAGATAACACTTTACAAACCAAACAAATATTTACTTTCACCTACAGGGTGACTAAATCTTAAAAACTAATCAGGGCCATTATATTCCTAACATACAATATTGAAGGTTAATAATGTTCAAGTAAAAAGTTTACTTGGCTTTCTGTCATCTATGTCAAGTCTGATCATTAAAGATACAGTTGACTCTTGAACAGCATAGGGGTTAGGGGTACCGACCCTACATGCAGTTTAAAATCCATGTATAACTTTTGACTTCCCCCAAATTTCACTACTAATAGCCTACTGTTGACTGGATGCCTTACCAATAACAGAAACAGTTGATTAACATATATTTTGTATGTTATATGTATTATATACAGTACTCTTACATTAAAGTAAGCTAGAGAAAATAAAATGTTGAGAAAATCATAAGGAAGAGAAAATACATTTACAGTACCACACCATATTTATGGGGAAAATTCCACAGTAAGTATATGTTATAAACATTGTTCAAGGATGTCCCTCTGGTCCTCCACTTTCAGTCACTAACTCCTTTGTCTACCCATACCCTCACCTTGGAAACTTAATTCCTTCATCTACCTTAGGATAGTCAATGTTTGAGAATTTCCTTCAATCACAATGAGCAATTCCATGCCCTGCTGTTTCATTCCTAATAGGTACTAGCAAGAGACACTTTGCGAAATGAACTCTCACCATATCATGAATGAGTCTGAATCAGTATGTGTGTTATTTCTTTCAACAATGTTTTGCCTTACACCAAAAAAGTACTAGCCCCAAAGTATAACTATAATGACAGTCCAAAACACAGCCCCCTCCCATTTTCAATACCATGCATTGCAACTGTCTACCTCAGTAAAGGGGCCATCAATAAATGCTTTCATTTTTTATTACATTAATTATGAGAGTAAAAATTGAAATTACCAAATATCCAACAGCAGGGGGATTGCTACATAAATTATGCTACATTAATATGAAAGACAATTTTACTGTTAAAATCATATTGGTGAACATTTGTTAATAATATGGAAAAATATAATACAACTGTAGCAAAAAGCAAAATGTGAAATATTTTACAATATCCCAAATTTGTGAATTTGTGTGCGATTGTCTCTGAATGTACATTTTTAAAAATATATAAATATATTTCTAATTCCTAACTACAAAATTAGAAGACTTTTATTGAGAAAGTTACTTTTAGTATTTCTTTTACAACCTTTGATTAGAAATCCTAGAAGCAGTGTATCTATCAGTATATATAAGTTACAATTGGAATAAATTGAAAAAAATCCTAGTTAAAAAATAGGATGCAATAAAGGCTTTTAGGTCAGTGACCGTTGGCCAGAAACTATAAAGGCAAAGACTTCTAAAAGGTGGACTTACTAGGTAAGGAGAAAGTTGCAATGGAAAAAAGTAAAGTTATTTTCTAGTCTGGTGGAAGGTCTAACAGCATTCAGTGTTTTACAAAAAGAAATTGCCATTGGCACCTTCATTAATTAGGTGCTTTATTAGTTCAAGTGAGAACTTGATACTTCAGGGGACATTGCTCAGTGAAATTTCTCACTAGGGTAAACCCTTTTTAGCAAATCAAAGCTGTGGCAATTCACACATGTATGCGAAAGGCAAGTTTGTCACTGTTTAATGAGGAGAAAGCAGAATTACAATAAACTGAGAAGACCTCAACTCAAACAAAAGACATTTGTTTAGCTAAGCAAATAGAGACACCTCAAAAGTTGAATCTAGTGGTCAAAATAGTATATGCCTTGTTAGAAAAGCTGGAAATTCATTACAATGCATGCTATGATTATAAATTCCTGCTCGTGTACAGGTTTCTTTTTTCCATAACATTTAATGTATCATATCTGAACACTTCCAGAGAATTGGTTATCTTAAAATACTTTAAAAAATTTAAATGTAACTTTCTTCAAATAAAAGTACATTATTAGATTTTATTTCTTATATACATATGGGGATATACATAGATATAGTGCAGGGGAAAAAGTCATAAAAAGCAAGGCAATTTGGAAGGGGAAGATTTTATAGACCTTGTTAAAGATGGTTACTGATGGATCTTCATTCCCCAACTAAACATTGCAATGTGGTTACTAAGTTCCAAAAATCTGGCTGGAAAATTCATAGGGATTGCATTAACTTAGATATTAATTTGGGGAGAAGTGATGTTTTATGTCCACACAAAAACTCGCACATGGCTTTATTCATAATTGCCCCAATTTGGAAACAACTAAGATGCCCTTCAATTAGTTAATGGTTAAATATCCTGTAGCACATCCATACATTGGCAGGTCATTCAATGCTAAAAAGAAATGAGCTACCAAGCCACAAAAAACCTGGAGGAAACTTAAATACGCATTTCTTAGTGAAAGAAGCCAAACTGAAGTGACTACATACTACATGATTCCTACTATATGACATTCTGGAAAAGGCAAAACTATTAAGATAGGAAAAATGATCAGTGGTTGCCAGAGGTGTGGGAAGAAAGAAGGATAAATAGGCAGAGCACAGAGGATTTTTAGGACTGTGAAACTATTTACTTTCTAATGATGGACACATATCATTAAACATTTGTCAAAACCCAGGAAATTCAATACCAACAGTGAACCCTAATGTAAACAGCAGACCTTGATAATTAGGCGCCAGTGTAGGTTTCATGGATTGTATCATCATCCCTGGTGTGGAATGCCAATGGTGGGGCAGACTGTGTGTAGCAGAAGGAGAAGACAAGGGGGAGAAGGAAATAAGTGGGAATGTTCTGTACTTTCTACTAATTTTGCTGTGAACCTAAAACTGTTCTAAAAAAGAAAATCCATTCATTAAAGAAGAAAAAACAATGGGCTGACCTACAAAACTCTAAAGCCTGTAAAGTAGATACAGAACATAGCGAGCACGGACACCCTGGCTCACGCAGCCTTTGACGAAGGGGTCCGACAGCAGAGTAAAACATATTCACACGGGTGACTGAAAGCAAATCAGCAGACAGTAAACACATACCAAGGGTTTCATTCCTAATGGCATTAAATATTACATACACACAAAACCAAAACCACAAAAAAAGTATTTAATGTGTTAACAAACTATAAATAAAAACCAGAAATAAATTGAAGAAGGGAAAGAGCATACCAGACTAAATTCAATTCATAAAATCGATATCTATCATAGAAAAGAGGCGACAATGCTTTTGCATTTTAATTCTAATTTCTGCTGGGATGTCCCACTGCTTTCTATTGATTGAGGAAAATATCAGACAGAAATACAAAATTTTTCTTGGCCAAAGAAATAGATTCCATTTACCTCAACTCAGGACATTTTAAAAATAAAGATGAGGGGGCTTTTTCATACATGAAAAGGCAAATTTTATTTTCTCTGTAGGACTGTTGACAACCTTTATTTTTCATGTAGCTTCACTTGATTCAGCCATACCAAACAATGCTCCTGAGCTCGACTTTTCCAACTTTTCTTTTCTAGAAAAAGGAAAGTCCATGCTGACTCTTAGTCATAGCTCTGAATTCACACTTGCATTCTCCCTGTATATCCCTTGGAGCATATAGGAAAGTTTTCTATTTCTTTGGGGAAAAAGAAAAATCCGTTAGCTATTTTCTAAGCCAGAATCATCAAACAGGCAGCAAAGCTGTATTAAAAGTAGAAGCGGACAAAGGAGAGACAAATAAAAAAGATAAAATCAATTAAAGAAATTCTAAATAAAAATGTGGCACATAAAAGTAGTCAATGTAATTTCAACAAGCATTTTATTCAAGGCTTAAAAAAGAAAAAAGAAAGAAAGAAAAGCCTTTGACTGGCCAATCTCGACGGGAAAATGTGCTCTGGCACTAAAGGATAAAAGAAGCAATTGTCATTGCTTGGGGAATTTATGGAACCTTTCAGATTTTGAACCAATACAAGTCAGGTCTTTGAAATTAACAAGGGCTTATGGAGGCCACAGAAGAGATTAGAGACTCATTGCACTGATGAAGATGCTCAAAGAACAGATTTATTCACTCAGCAAGTGACTTCTAGAGCATCTTCCATGTACCGGGCCCTCACGGTTGATCACTGGACAGAAGAGACCCCTGCACTCTTGAAAAAAAAAAAAAAAATCCCTGCGATGGTAAAGGTTATGTTCTATTTGGAAGAAGGCAGAAAATGAACACTAAGGATAACAAATAGTTACAGGTCAGAAGTTGAAGCTATAGGAAAAAATGGAGTAGGGTAAGTGTAACTGAGGTATAGGCATTGGGATGGGAAGAGAGAATTATAATTGACTTAAGTGTGTCCATGGCAAGCCTCCTAGATTGGGACATTTGGGGGTGTGGTGGGCGGTTTCTTCTGATTTTTTTTATTATGGTAAAATACACATAAGATAAAACTTACCATGTCAATCATTCTGAAGCGTACAGTTCTGTGGTATTAAGTACATTCATATTGTTGTGCAACCTTCACCACCATCCATCTCTAAAACTCTTTTAGCAAAGCTGAAGTTTTGTAACCGTCAATAAGTTCCATGACTCCCACCACCCAGTGCCTGGCAACCACCATTCCACTTCCTTTCTTTTCTTCTTTCTTTTTTTTTCCTTGAAAATGTGATATCCATACAACAGAATATTATTCACTCTTAAAAGGGAAGGAAATCCTGCCATCAGGATCAGCCCAGAGGACACCATACCAAGTGACATAAGCCAGACAGAAAGACAAATACCATACATCCCACTTAGATGTGGAATCTAACATTTTTTAAAAGGCCACACTCATAGTAAGAGAGACTAGAATGGTGCTTACCATAGGCTAACGTGTGAGAGAAGAGAAAGAATTTAAAAAAAAATGTAACTCTGTATTGATGGATAAAGAAGGAAACGTTTGAACACAGATCTGAAGCAAGGAGGGAGGAGTCCTTGGAAACTGCCCACACAAGGGTGGGAGGTTAGAGCACGCCTGATGTGTACTGGGAGGGTCCCAGGTCAGGAAGTTTGCAATTTTTTGGAAGCCCAGAATATACACCCTGAAGACAAGAGATAAACCAAGTCCCAGATACCAAACCAAAAATAATCAAGTTTCAAAAAGAATGAACTACAATAACTCTCAGAGGATTTCTGAACACTGGGGAAGAGATGAGAGTTTAAATGGACCCTGAAATGCTTCTAAGGTTTTCTTCCCACTGCAATAAAATTCAATGATCATAAGCACTTACAAAAGCTATAAAACAGTTACAAAGGTGAGAGATCATAGCTTACCAACTGTTTAGAAACAACTGTTAGGTAATTTTCAAATCTCTTGCATTCTAATATAATTCAGCCCCCTTGCATGCAGCCTCCTCTAGTGATTGACCCAGCCATCTCTTCCAGAAAGTGGAGTCTAGGGGCGCCTGAGTGGCACAGCGGTTAAGCGTCTGCCTTCGGCTCAGGGCGTGATCCCGGCGTTATGGGATCGAGCCCCACATCAGGCTCCTCCGCTATGAGCCTGCTTCTTCCTCTCCCACTCCCCCTGCTTGTGTTCCCTCTCTCGCTGGCTGTCTCTATCTCTGTCGGATAAATAAATAAAATCTTTAAAAAAAAAAAAAAAAGAAAGTGGAGTCTACTTCACGGTTCTTTTCCACTCTTCCTTGACATGACTTCATCCATGAAAACTGGCTTAACTCCCACAGTTTCACGAAAACTGTTCTGTGATCTTGCTTGCATATCCAATGTATAGGTTTCGGTTATTTTATTTGCTTACCTTTTGTATTTGATATCATTAAAAATGGCCACTGTGCAATTTGCTCCTTCTTTGGTTTGTCTCCTGCTTCATTCCTCTTAGCATTTTCTTCTTTCTTCCTCCAACAGCTCCATAAACACTGGGCTATGTTCTCAGCTCTGTTTTCCTTAGTACACACTGTCTCCAACACTTCTCCCATTCTTTCTTAGAGCCACTCAAATCAGGGTTTCACTCTACTGTTCCACCTAACATATTAGGTAACAGTGCCATTTCCCTCAAACAAACTGGGCTCGCTCCAGTTGTCACAACTTAACAATGATAATGCCCTTTTTCATTTTCATGTGTATTATCCCTCATTGGACAATAAAATATATGATCTCCCTATCTAGGACTCCCATTGAAAAATCGAGTGATCATTTGTTAGTATTTCAGTTCTCTTACTTTACTCCAAGATGCCCTAAAGTACCACAAAAAATTCACAAGGCCTCACGAGGTATTTTAAAATTTCAAGGGAAACATGTCTATCAAATACAGCACAAACTACCAGCTTAAGTTAATTCACAGTTTCAAGGTTAGATTATGTTGCCGTCCTTTCAGTGATGTCGTATCTTTGCAAAGCTGGGTTTTGGGTGTTTGCTATGATAAAAAGTAAAAAGAGAGCCGCCTGGATGGGTCAGTCAGTTAAGCTTCCAACTCTTGATTTCAGCTCGGGTCATGATCTCAGGATCCTAGGATCAAACCCCACGTTGGGTCCAGACAGGGCATGGAGCCTGCTTAAGATTCTCTCTCTATATATATACCTCTGTCCCTTCCCCAGCCTCACACGTACTCTCACTCTAAAAAAAAAAAAAAAAAAAAAAAAAAGTAAAGACTACAAAAAGCAATGTGGAACAGGACTTGGATGTGGCGGTGGCCAAAAAGATTCCAAGATTCAAAAGTTGTACAGTGCCCAAAAGGTACACACATGTCATTAGAAAGTAATTGTGGTTATTTACAAATGAAATTAAATATTAGTTTTTGTTTTTTCATGTGTAATAGGTTTTCAAATGACTACTAAGTTAACAGGACACAAATATTTATTAAGTTGTCTGGGCAAAACCACTTAGTAAACAAAACTGTTAGGTACTTCTTTTGGCCTAGGACAGCCATAAAAATGTACTGAGACACTAACAATGATATGAACCAAGAAAGTCTGGGAGCCTCTATTTCTGTTCTTATGGTAACTGACCTCCCTGCAGCATTTGACATAATCAGTCACTTCCTCCTCCTTTCTATGCTTCCTTCATTCAGCTTCCAGGACCCACACTGTCTTGGCTTTCCTTTTATCTCACTGGTCACAGCTTCTCAATCTCCTTTGCTATTTTACACTTCTCCTGGGCACCCCAGGACTCACGTCTCAGCCCTCTTTGTTTCTCAACCCATAATCTCTCCTTTAGTGGCCTCCTCCAGTCTCCTGGCTTTAAATATCATCTATGGGGGCGCCTGGGTGGCTCAGTTGGTTAAGTGTCCAGCTCTTAATTTTGGCCTATGCCATGATCTCAGGGTCATGAGATCGAGCCCCACCTTGGGCTCTGTGCTGAGCTTAGAGCCTGCTTAAGAGCCTCTCTCCCTCTCTCTCCCTTTGCCCCTCCCCTAGTCATGTTTTCTCTCTCTCTCAAAAATAATAAATAAAAACAAGTAAATAAATAAATACCATCTATATATATTGATCACTTCCAAATTCATAACTACAGAACAGTCTCCATCCCTGACTCCAAACTCAAATAATCCAACTACCTTCAACCACATTCGCAATGTGCATTTAGGTGTGGAATGCACACTTCAAACTTACCAAGTCCAAAAATAGTCTCATCTCTCCCTTACTCCCTTACGCTCCTCCCCACACAAAAGAAACCCCAAAACTAAAAAACAAAAAATAAAAATCCTTCTCCATTTCAGTACATGGTGACTCCACCATTCTTGATGCTAATGCTGTTTAAACTCGGGATCACCTTTGATTCCTCCCTTTCTCTTAAATGTTACCAATCCAGCAACAAATTCTGTTGGCTCTGCCTTCAAAATATACTCGAAATTCAGTCACTTGGAGCTCTGAAATAGCTTCCTAACCAGTCTTCCCACTTCAACACTTGCCCTACTACAATGTACATTCTCAATAAAGTAGCCAGAGTGATCCTTTTAAGACGTTAAGTCAGATCATTGCTCTCTACTTAAAATCCCCATGACATTACATTTGACTTGGAGTTAAAGTCAAAGTCCTTGGCCAACTTAGGACTTTGATCTGAACACCTTCCCCAGCCCAAATACTCTGGCTTCATCTGCTATCATTCTTACTCACTCCACTCAAGCCACACTGGCCTACCTGCTGATCCTTGAACACATCCCTGCCTTAAACTCTTGTACCACCTGTTCCTTCTGCTTGGGATGCTCTTCACCCATGTATCAGCACTTGCTGTATCTCCACTCCTTCAGATCACTTTTATCTGACTAGCCGGTAAAACACTGCAACCTACCCCTGACCCCAACTCAGCATTCCCAGTCCCACTTACCCAGGCTTTCTTATCTTCTTCCATATCATCTATTATCTTCTAACATTCTATAGAATTTACTTTCATAACATAGTTATTGTATACTGTTTTTCTTTAAGATCTAGAGCCTCAAGGATCACTGTTCTGCTCATTTTATTCCTAAGTGCATGAAGAAATTCTTGGAATATGGAAAATACTCACTAATTATTGAATGAATGAATGAATGAATCAGCATATTAACTTGGGAGTCCTCTCATCCATTTTTAAATCTTTAGCTACTATGCATATTCCCCAATGATCCCCAAATTTGTATCTCCAAACCAGAACTCTTCCCAGACTCAAACAGATATATTCATCTGCTTACCAGAGATCTTCTTCAGTTGTTCCAAAAGAACTTCAAATTGATTCAAATGTTTTAGAAAGATACCTCTTAACATCACTAATCATCAGGAAAATGCGAATCAAAACCACAATAAGATATCAACTCACACCTGTTTGAATGGCTATTTCCAAAAAGACAAGAAATAACAACTATTGGCAAGGATGTGGGCAAAAGAGAACGCTCGTGTACTGTTGGTAGACATGGAAATTGGTGCAGCCGGTATGGAAAATAGTATGGGGCTTCCTCAAAAAATTAAAAATAGAGCTACCATATGATCCAGCAATTCCATTTCTGTGTATTTATCTGAAGAAAACAGAAGTACTAATTTGAAAAGATATATGCACCCCCATGTTCATTGCAGCATTATTTACAATGGTCAAGATATAGAGATAACTTAAGTGTCCATCAATGGATGAATGGATAAAGATGATGTGAGATACACACACACACACACACACACACACACACATACACACACACACACATACACACACACACTGGACTATTATGAAAGAAAAGAAAAGAAAAGAAAAGAAAAGAAAAGAAAAGAAAAGAAAAGGAAAAGAAAAGAAAAAAGAAAAGAAGAGAAAAGAAAAGGAGAAGAGAAGAGAAAGAGAGAAGAGAAGAGAAGAGAAGAGAAGAGAAGAGAAGAGAAGAGAAAGAAAAGAAAAGAAAAGAAAAAAAGAAAAGAAAAGAAAAGAAAAGAAAAGAAAAAAGAAAAGAAAAAGAAAATCTTATCATTTACAACAATATGTGTGGACCTGAGGGCATTACATTAAGTGAAATAAGTCAGACAGAGAACAACAAATGCCCTCTGATCTCACTTATATGTGGAATCTAAAAACAAACAAACAAAACCCCCAAGCTTATCAATATAAAGAACAGATTGAAGATTACCTGAGGTGGGGGTGGGGGACCAGTGAAATGGGTGAAGGGAGTCAAAAGATACAAACTCCCAGTTATGAAAGAAATAAGTCATGGGATATAATGGACAACAGAGAGACTATAGTTAATCATACTATGTTGCATATTTGAAAGTTGCTAAGAGAGTAGATCTTAAAAGTCTTCATCACCAGAAAAAGAAATGTGTAGCTATATATGGTGATGGATGCTAACGAGACACATTAACATGCCACTTCCTATGGAGAAGTTCAGTCTCAGTATCACCTACAAAGTCTTTCTTATCACCTTCTCCACCCTTCTAGCACCCTCTTTCTCTTCTCACCTTGTACTTCAAGCAAACCAAATTGCTTGCAGTTTCCCAAACATCCAGTGCTTCCCTGTCTTAATCCAGCACTGTCTGTACTACTTTCTCAGTGTTGGATGCCCTTGCCCCTCTACAAAAGTCCCATTAGTCCTCCCATTATCAGCCCATCCTATATGGAGCATCCCTATTTTTCCCAAGAAGGGTGAAGTGTTTGTTCTCTGTACAAGGCACCTTGTACTTCTCTATTAGAGATATTAACTACTGTATTATAATTGCCTGTTTGCATATCTACTCCCACTGACTCCAGCCATAAATGCCTTGAGGCCTGAACTCATGTGCTATTGATCTTTGTATTCCCAGTGCCTAACACAGAGCTGTCAGTCTCAATATAAGTCTATTCATGACTGAATAAATAAATGACTAAAGGAATGAACTGAGTCCGTGGAATTCACTCTGGAAATGTTCTCTGCTAACAAAAGTTCTAGCAAATCTGTAAGTCCTTAATTCTACTTTCTTAAGAATAGAAAATTAAGTAACATTAAGTATAATTTCCAGTGTTTTTCTGTTTCTCTGTTTTTTACTACACGTAATAACTTCATAGGACTGTTGAAGAACTACCTAAAAAAAAAAAAAATCCAAACGCTGTATTTTCCCAAAATTCAGCTCAGTGAATTTTCAAATAATCACATCTACCAGTGAAAGGCAAATAATCAGTGATAATATGAAAGACACTCTTAAAAACTTAAAAATCTCAGGTTTATAAAAAAATGAATGCATTTCTGAGTATGCATTAGCTTAATATTTTTAAATCAATTTTGGAAAGTCCTAAGCATATAGTGTTAAGCATGCATCACTGATTTTGAACTTAATACACGCAAAAGAGCTTATTAAAAATATAAGTTCCAGAGTGTTTATGTATTCAATCAAAAATTGTATGCATCACTTAACATTCACTAAACCAAAGTTTTAAAAGTTGTAAGAAGGATTTAAAATGGCTAACTTGTAAGTAAGAACTCTAAACAAAGCATGAAGAAAGATTAAAGAAACATTTTAGGTGGGGTGCCTGGGTGGCTCAGTCGTTAAATTAGTCTGCCTTCAGCTCAGGGCGTGATCCTGGGCGTTCTGGGATTGAGCCCCGCATCAGGCCCCTCCACTGGGAGCCTGCTTCTTCCCCTCCCACTCCCCCTGCTTGTGTTCCCTCTCTCGCTGGCTGTCTCTCTCTCTGTGTCAAATAAATAAATAAAATCTTTTAAAAAAAAAGAGAAAGAAACATTTTAGGAGAGATCAAATAGGTTACCAGACTAAAAGAAACACTAAAACAATAAAGAGAGAGTACAAATAGAGAAAAATGATTACAAACGAGAAGACTAAGGTACTGTGTGTACTACAAATAAAATAAAAGCATAAGGTTAAAATAAATAAGCTAGGGGCACCTGGGTGGCGCAGTCATTAAGCGTCTGCCTTTGGCTCAGGGCGTGATCCCAGCGTTCTGGGATCGAGCCCCACATCAGGCTTCTCCGCTGGGAGCCTGCTTCTTCCTCTCCCACTCCCCCTACTTGTGTTCCTTCTCTCACTGGCTGTCTCTGTCAAATAAATAAATAAAATCTTTAAAAAATAAATAAATAAATAAATAAATAAATAAGCTAATCCAATAATATACATAAGCATATAACATAGGAAATATGTTAGAACGCTGAGTCCTACAATGACCTGTCACACATTCCCATTGCCACAATCACGCCATTTCAAATGTGTTTTTCATACTAGAAGAAAACCAGTTTTATATATTATTTTTTTCAATGTATTAAGTCACAAGGACAGACTCTGACCAATACTTTTTGTACTAGTCAAGGTAGACTTATAAAAACAAACAGCCACTACCAAATCTCTGTGGCTTAAGAAATAAAAGTTTATTTCTCCCTCACACATCACAGTCCAAAGTAGGTCACAAATACATTGGAGCGTTTGCACATAATAGGCAATGGATATGTATTAAAAGATTGAATGAATAAACAGAAGCAAATGAGAAAGAAGTAAAGAAAGGAAGGAAGGTAGGTCCTGTTTGACTTTGCTCAAACTATAGAAGGTATCTTGGCCTCAGTTATCCCATCTGTAACCTGGGACAATAGTGCCCCACCTCACCTAGTGGCTACAACGATTAAAGTGTAGTAATATAGGTACAGTGTATAGCATAATAACCTATTATTGTAGGTAAGATTTGATTCCTATAATCAAGACAGGCTAGAGGCACAGCTCAAATTTTCCTCTGCTATCTAACTTCTTACCTTCTCTCTTCTATTTTTCTCTCGCTTGCCTCCCCCACTAATGTCATGCTTGCAGAATTCCGTTAAATCTACTCTCAGTTGGCTTCCAATCAGGAAGAAACTTGCATCACCTAATACTTCCTTCCTCACCAGGTGAAGGAAAATTCAACCAAACAGAATGGAGATGGTATTTGAACTTGACCTTGAAAGAAAGGTATGGACAGCTAGCACAATGGGTTGAGTCATCAACTGTTGAGAGAATGGACAATTTCAGATGTCTTAGTCCATTCAAGCTGCTTGCTATGCCAACATAGCACAGGCTGGAGGGCTTAAA
The DNA here is from genome assembly GCF_002007445.2 of Ailuropoda melanoleuca. Classification (NCBI taxonomy): domain Eukaryota; kingdom Metazoa; phylum Chordata; class Mammalia; order Carnivora; family Ursidae; genus Ailuropoda; species Ailuropoda melanoleuca. Next base: position 30,572,033 of record NC_048233.1, read on the forward strand.
CAACAAACATCTATTTCTCACACTTCTGGAGGGTCAGAAGTTCCAGACTAAAAGGCCAGCAGATTCAATGTTTGATGAGGGTCTGTTTGTCCTTATTCACAGGCGACCATTTTCTCACTGTGTCCTCACACAGCGGAAGAGGCAAGGAGCTCTCTGGGGTCAGGACACCAATCTTATTCATGAGGGCTCTGTATGTGACCTAATCACCTCCCAAAGGCCCTACCTCCAAATACCATCATATTGTTGGTTAGGATTTAACGTATGAATTTGGGGAGTGAGGCACAAACATTCAGTCAATGGCAGCAAACATGAGAGAATATAGTGAGGTGAGGGAAATTAGGTGAGAAAAAAATTGAGACCCAATTACTATTAACAAAAATATTACTAAGAAATTGATGTGTTTGATGACATCAGCATTTATTATTCTATAGATGTTAGTATCTACCTAATTATAGGAGACACCTGGCAACAGTGTTTGGCAGGATTGGCATATGGTGCCCAAGTAGATTGAGTACTGGATTAAGTACTAGAATGAGATCTGAATTCCAGTTCTGCTACTAACTTAGTTGTGTAATTTTCAGCAAGTTACTTAACACACTCAGTCTTCACATTCCACATATGTAAAATGAGTCAGTTGGCCCAGGCCATTCCTTTAGCTCCGTAATTTTTCAAAAAGGATATCCATCATGATCCTAGGGCACAACTACTGTTTAGAAAATTTGCATCAAATAAGCCATCTTTTAGAATGACAAAGAGGAATTCCAACCCCTTTACCAACTTTATCTGACATCCCAAAACTGAATTTATCTGTCATAATAGGAAAAGGCCTGTCTTAGCTCAGGCCACTATAACAAATTACCATAGGCTAGGTGGCTTACAGAACACACATTTATTTCTGACAATTCTGAAAGCTACCAAGATCGAGGTAGAGAGCCCTTTGCAGAACACTGTATCAGTGGAGAGAGAGAGCTCTTGTCTCCTATCAATCCCACCATGAGATCCTCACCCTCATGACCTCATCTAAACTTCATCACTCTCCAAAGGTCCCACCTCCCAACACCATCACATTGGGAGTTAGGGCTTCAGCATATGAATATTAGGTGGGGGGGACACACATTCAGGCTATAGGAAGGTCCCTTTGAGGTACTCACACACTATCCTCTTCACAGCTCCCTCAGGGTCTTCCTCAGCCCTTCTGGTACAGCACACAACCATGAAGGAGTGATGGGGGGTATAAAGAGCTGGTCAGCTCAGTGTAACACAAGACACTGAGGGGTAATCCCTACACTAGAGCTTCTGGCCAGGTGGTCAAGGCTTGCCTTGGTCAGGCCTACATCACAGTTCAACATCATGCTCTGCCCAGTTTTGCTTTCTCCTCCTTCCTTTCACAGGCATTGATCCCTAATAAACATTTTGCACCTCATGTTCCATCTTAGTGTCTAATTCTATTAAGCCAGTGCAATGGGGAAATGAGAGACAAGTGCAATTAGAGAAGACAAGAGTCATTCTCCATGACATAGGACAAAGTAATTTGGACATTTGAGCTCTCCAAAAGGAATGCCATACCCTTACTTCTTTTTCTGGTCTGAAAGACGATCTCCTTATTCCATGTTACACAAAGATTTTGCCAATTTACAAGTCTCACTGGAGACTGTTGATGGCACCTCCAGGATTAACTGTACCCAGAGTTTTGGATACCATCCCAATTCAATAAATACAGCAGTTTTATTATTCTATTTGTAACTTTAATTTAAAACATTTGTCGCCACTCTGTCTTCTATTGGGCTTTGGTACCAAATACACCCTGCTGTTCAAGTGTAGACGGGTTAATCACTCTAAGTTTCATCAGACTAATGACTTCATGCACCATCGCCAAAGACATAATAGAGGATATTACTGCCCTCTGGTGGAAATACTCAAGATTATTCTAACATCGTCGCCTAAAGAAGGGATTTTTCTCAGGGGGCTTGAGGTGGGGCTTGGAAGTGAGGAGTAAAAATATGAATCCAGAAAACTATTCCCATTTCTAGGTCTTGACATTCACTTGGCTGTGCATTTGCCTAAATTTCCATTTTCTTTCCTTCTTTCTTATCTTTATCACAGAGTCTGCCATCCTGAAGTCTTTAAAAGATTGGTCCACTAAGAGCTGGAGCTGATCATCCAGTGTATTTATATATATATATTTTTTTTTAAGATTTTATTTATTTATTTGAGAGAGAGAGAGACAGCCAGCAAGAGAGAGAACACAAGCAGGGGGAGTGGGAGAGGAAGAAGCAGGCTCCCAGTGGAAGAGCCCAATGTGGGGCTCGATCCCAGAACGCCAGGATCACGCCCTGAGCCGAAGGCAGACGCCTAACAACTGAGCCACCCAGGCGCCCCCATCCAATATATTTAACAACAAAGCTTTCAATCGCCTTTTCAGATAAGAAAAAAGTGAGGGAAAAAAACCCTAAAAACAGCAAAGTATTAAAAAATGAGTTGTCTAGACAACTATTTCTACTTGAGTTCTTCAAATAAATTCTATTTTCTGGGGATCTTCCAATAGAAAAATATTTGAATTGCTATTGCTTTGTCTCCTCTGTACTGGATAATTCCATTAAAATAAGGAATAAGGATAAATAATTTATGTGCCTGCTTTGCGTAAGTGTCTGGGTGCATGCATATATTTCCTTCATATGTGGGTGAAATAGCATAGAAGGTCATGCTGATAATTCAATTTTTAAGAACCTCTGTTGATTTCTTCAATCTATTCTGCTTTCTTAGTATAAAGAGAAGAATATCAAGCAACCATCCCTTGAATTACAGAGAAACAGTATGCAAAAATGGTCAAATCTGACTATGGACCAAGGAGACAAACAGGTTTCAACCTTGACTCTGGTCCTTAACTTCTCTAAGCCTTGACCTCCTCATTTGCAAAATAAGAACAATTATACTTTAAAAAGTTGTAATGGGGATCAAATGAGATAAGATACTCAGAGCTAAACACAGTACAGGTACATATTAAATGCTGAGAAATTCGCTATTATTATTTCTTGTCAACTGAAAAGGAATGCATTTATTTTAAATAAGTCAAAAAATTCTAACTTCATTGGTCTAGGCAAAATTTACCCTAGTTGGTCATCTATTAAGATGTCCTAAATAGGTTATTTTTCCAAAGAGATCCCTCAATCTGCTCCAGTTCTTTTACTTCTGAATCTAGCTGTTGTCAAGTCCTTGGGACCGAGAACTAAACTCACTTCCAAGCCCCACCTCAAGCCTGACCTGTCAGATTTCTCTGGCCTTTTCCTTGATTTCCCCAGTTCTTGCAAATATGCACTTGTTTCCAACCACACCATACACTCTGGTGGTTCAACTCCCTCCGTGAATTGTTTAAGAGCTAATATTTTGTCCATATTCATGAATAGATGGACACAATATTGAACAATTGTCATTTCCTATTAAGTGAATAAGAATGAATGAATGATTGTTATTTCCTATTAAGTGAAAATGTTTCCATAAACCTCTCCCTTGTCAATTAGGTGACAAAAATCCCTGAAGGATTGGAAGAGAACTTGACCTCTACTGAGTCACCGAAACTCCTCTTTCTATAAAAAGATGGAGTAATCTCAATTAAAAAAAATCAGAATGATGATTTAGTCAACTTGACCAGGTGTAATCCAAACAGAACCAAAGGGCATCACCTTGAGAAAGGCAATCCCATCCCCTGAGATTCTGAAACTTTGGTTCACCAGGTTATCACAGCTTGATTTACTCAAGGAAAAAAGCATAGGTATAGCATACCAATTTTATCACAAGTTTATCTATGTCATAGTTACCACAATCATCACATATCATAAACACATATATTTCCACAATATATCAGTTTGGAAAGTAATACTTTCCAATACTCTTTAAATAAATAATTATTAAAATAAGGTTAAAATAACTATTTAAAATAACCTATTACAATATTAATAAAAATAAAATCTTTACAGGTTTCTGAATACTTGGGAATACTTCTGTATTGAATATTCATCAATACTTCTGTATTGAAACACCATAGGCCTTTAGATTATCATTATTACAAGTGATATAAATTCTGCTTTTTATCAAATAAAAAATGAATTTTGTTGACGACATATACAGAAATATTAAAAGGAGGCTTAGGTAATAATTCCTATAGCTCTAGTAATAAAAAAGGGGAGGAAATTTTTTAAGGGAAGAAAAAGTAACAAATTATTCATGATCTTCCTTCTCTTAGAATAAAATACACGTTCTTGGTTTCTATTCTTTAGCCTAATTTATATAGTACCTAAGTATTCTTCCTGAAGTGAACTTAGTAGATCTGATGTTTTCCCTTTATTTATTTGTTTTTAAGAAAAAAAATATCTGGGGTGCCTGGGTGGCTCAGTCAGTTAAGCATCTAACTCTTGGTCTTGGCTCAGGTCATGATTTCAGGGTCAAGAGACCAAGGCCTGCTTCAGGTTCCATGCTCAGCGCAAAGCCTGCTTGAGATTCTTTCTCCCTCTGCCCCTCCCGCTCATGCTCTCTCTTTCTCTAAAATAAATAAATAAATTTTTTTTAAAAATCCAGCTTAGTGCAAAACACATTTGATTTTGAAAAGCTTTAAGAGAATAAAGCTACCATTTCTTGAGTACTTTGTAGATGTCAAGAATTGTGCTAAAAATTTTACAGCATTATTTGATTTTAAAATTTACAGGTATTATTTGATTTACTCCTTAGATCAGGATTACTCTTGCTGTATTCTCTTCACTATCTTAAGGAAGATAATAACACCCAAAGTCACATAAAAATTTTATAGCAGGACCCAAGCCTATCTGATTTTAAATCTATCTTTTAGTTGGTAATGTAGAGCTTCCCACAACTCAAGCTGCATGTCAAACAATCTACAAACTGTACAAATAACCAATGACCCAGCATTAATGTCCATCCCATTTTCCCCCTCTACTGGCCCTGAGTTACTCGTTTTCAAGTAACAAACTATGCATTTCTCATGACTTTGCCTTACAGGTTTTAGGGGGGAAAAGCACTTTAAATCTCAGTTCAGAATTATTTCCTGAAGAAGCTTCCATTTAAGATCACAACTTCTTGGGGCACTTGGGTGGCTCAGTCAGTTAAGCCTCTGACTCTTGGTTTTGGCTCAGGTCACCATCTCAGGATTCTGGGATCGAGTTCTGTGTTGGGCTCCACACTCAGCAAGGACCCTGCTGGAGGATTCTTTCCCTCTGTCCCTATCCCTGCTTGTTCCCTTTCTTTCAAATAAATAAATAAATAAATAATCACAACTGCTTTTCAAATAGTATTCAGTATGCAGATAAAGATAGAATTTGAAATATAGGCTTCCCATATCCCCCAGCTCCTTCCTAGAGTTGCCAAATTTTACAAACAAAAATTCAGAATACTCAGTTAAATTTAAATTTCAGGTAAATAAGGAATAATATTTTAATGTAAGTATGTCCCACACATACTCATATGCATATGTACTAATACCAAGCAATCCTTTGTTGTTTTTCTGAAACTCAAATTGAACTGAGAATCCTGTATTTTATCTGGCAACCTCCTTCTACGCTACCCTCGGCCTCACATCAAGTTGCTCAGCAGAGCCCTCCACATATCACTAGGATCTCACCTAATGATTTTTTTCCTTCTTCCATCAATGATAAAGGGGATGTTCTGGGGAATATCTGGGAAGACAATGACGATCTATTCACCGACTTACACAGCAGAACTAATGCATGGAAAGACGTGGAAACACCCTGTACTTCACTGGTAAACTCTAGTAAGACAAAAGCTATTTTTGTGATATTTAAGTTGAACGTATATGTTCTACTATCCCATTTCACCACAAATGTAATAAAATAAACCCCAAACTAGCCTTACCAGAAAATAAAGAAAAAAAGATTTGGTACATAGTCTAATCGACTCATATTTTTAAAAGCAGTCTTTTAAACATAGATATCAGTGGGACTACCTAGAAAAATTCATTGCAGTGTTGCCCAACACCAAAAGTTGCCATTTTATCTTGCAGGAGTGAAATGGTCATCTTGCATTTTATCGGGCTTTGTTGGGTAATGATACACAAATACTCATCAAATCTCAATTTTTAAAAATGACCAAAACTGACATGATTTGTTTACTGAAGGAAAGGCAATTTTGGTTTTGGAAGATAATATAAATTTAGATTTCTCTCTTAGTAGTAAACAGCTCCCAAAGGAATCAGATTTCCTAAGTAAATGTCAAGTGTGCTCTCTAAAGCACTGTTAATCAAATTATGTAATTAAATATGTGCTGCACTCTGACATATTGGATTTTGGGCCATTTTACAAAGCAAAGCTTTCCTCCTGTAGAATGTAAATGAGTTAATCAGTGTGAATGCAAAGTAACAAGACTGTTTTGATGTGGCTCAATGGAAGTGTTCTCCTTGTTTTCAGGGGGCTCCAGTAACACATCATTTTTCATGTTATATATGGGTCCATGCCAGTCAACCCATAACGGGAGGATCTCAGAGAGGCTTCCATCAGCAAGTAAGCTATGATATGAACCACAGCAGATGGCTAGTCAGGTTGGGCTGCTATAACAAAATAGCATCGACTGGGTGGCTTAAATAACCAACATTTATTTCTCATGGTTCTGGAGGCTGGAACTTTGAGATCAGGGTGCCAGCATGGTCAAGTTCTTGGTGAGTGCCCCTTTCCTGGTTTACAGATGGTCATCTTTTGGCTGCGTTCTCACATGACAGAGAGAGAGCTAGCTAGCTCCCTGGCCTTTTCTTACAAGAGCTCTAATCTCTTCTTGGGGGCTCCACCCTCATGACCTAATCTCCAAATGCCGTCACAGTGAGGATTATGGTTTCAACATATGAATTTACAGGGGTCAGGGATGGGGAGGGAGACACACAAACATGTAGCCCATAATAGCAGGTATTATGTGCACTATAATATAAAACACTTCAGCACAAATGTGGTACTTAGCACAACTGTGATCACATATGTGATATTCTTCACACCTTAGTTTAAGTAACATTCTAGAAATAGTTTAGTGTCCTGATAAGGAAGTCACACACCAGGTCTGATCAGCCCGCATTTAATCAGAAATATCTATACGCCTGAGGTTGCTACTATAAGACTTTCTACTGTCATAATCTCCAACTGATACCAAGGGCTTGGTTAATTCATAAATAAATTCTAGGGAAAATTTTGGTGAAAATTTGTGGACTATTAGAAAACAGATATTCAAAATTGAGTTCTCAGTGATAAAACCAAAATATATGAACTGGCTAGAGGAATTGACATCTATTTCAGCCCTCAAATAAATGTTAGTATCTAGTGGCTCCCAAAGATTGATTTTATAACAGAAGTGGGTACAGCCACTTAGTTAAGAGTCTGGCTGGCTGATGCTGATTGTAAATCTAACTGACTTTTGCCTTCAGAATATTGTCACATTTGCCTTGAGTAAATATTTCATGCTCAGTTTCATCAGAACACACAAAAGAACAGAGAGCTCAGAATTTATTAAGTGTACAGAACAGATAATATGAATCATTTCATATCTGCTTATTAATAAATGTTTGTTTAGTGGATGTTTGTATGCATGATAGCATTTGGTCTAAAGTTTACTTTCTTTATAACTTGATAGGGAGGTTGGGAGGAAAAGGTTTGGTTAACCCTGACCACTTCTAAATACTAGTAGCTACAGTTATTTACCAAAGAGGATCTCATGGTTGTACTGGACCAAACTGCTTAGGCCAAGTCATAGCAATAGATATGCACAGGGATAGGACCTGTGCACTCAAATTTCTGGGGGACAATGAGATCCTAGTCCAAACTACCAGCTTCCTTCTTTTGCCAGGAGGTCTGATTATGTCTTTGGACTGTAACCAAAATACCCCCTAGCTTCTGCTGGACTTTCCCAAAAGCTAAAAAACAATTAAACAAACAAAACCAAGTTTTAAAGTCAGTGTGGATTCAATTTGCCCTAAGGCAATACAGAGTAAGGAAAACACAGCCAGGGCATGGGAAAGATTTACCGGCAAGAATCATCACTTCCTTCCCCTTTCTATAATCCATTGTCAATGCTCCATAGGATTTCATCATCTTCTTTCTTGTTTATGTAGAGTTTGTAAACTCATTCTCTTAACATTTCTCCATATTTGACATCTCTTCATTTAAAATAAGAAGGGGAGGGGGGTGCCTGGGTGGCTCAGGTGGTTAAGCGGCCAACTCTTGATTTCTGCTCAGGTCATGATCTCGGGGTGGTGGGATGGAACCTGTGTCAGGCTCCACACTCAGCATGGAGTCTACTTGAGATTCTCTCACTCTCGCTCTCTCTGCCCCGCCCCATCATTTGCACGGAGGAAGAGGGGGAAGAGGGGGACGCGCACAGGCATGGGCATGCTCTGTCTCCCTCTGTAAATAAGTCTTTAAAAAAAAAAGAGAGAGAGGAAAGGAAGGGAAAGTAACAAAAGGTCTCAGTTATCCAGACCGAGCAGTAAAGACTTACTTAGACATAAAGAACAAAGCTTTTATGAGAAAAATCTTGCATTTTTCAGTATTCCTCCTCAAAATATATCATTTTATCCTTTAGAGTACTTCCCCTTCCTACAGATCCCTTTAGAAGGTTCAAGGAAAGAGGTGAATTATACTGCCATTTGCTCCCTTCAATTCTGTTCTTAAATGGATATGATTTCGTAAAGCAAAAAAAAAAAAAAAAAAAAAAAAAAAAAAAAAAAAAAATCAAAGCAGTTTTGGAAAGGAACCGAGGTCTGCACAGTTATACCATAGTCCCACCCAGAGCAAAAGGAAGGAAGGAGTGCTGTCTCTCTTGCTAAGACAGGACAAGAGGTGGGTGCTGACCCCTTCTAGTCCTAGCCTTCTTTCTGTTTTTCTCAGTGGGCGTTAGGGTAGGTGAAGAGAAGAAGAGTAAACCACAGTGCAAGTATTTTATTTATTCCTGTCACCCTCTTCCCCTACCCAGAGATGATCACTTATCTGCTGATGACTGCCACAATTAATTCTGCCGCAAGCTAGCTGATATACAAATCAGTATATCCAGTTAACCCCTGGACACGTCATTCCTAATTTAGCACCCTTCAAAAATTTTTTAAGGATTTATGTGGTCTTAAAAATAAAGTTTTAATTCCTTAAAATTCAGCACTCGAGACCCTTCATGATCTGGACCCTGACTCCCATTCCAGTCCTGGCCTCTATGTCACTCCGTTTTGTCTTGCCTCCTCCCCCACAATAACATAGTACCCTTTGGTCCAGCCACGCTGAACTACCTACAGGTACCTGAACATCGCACTCCTAGACCCCTCTTTGCCCTTATGCATGGACTTGTCTCCTCTGCTCACAATGCCTTCATTTTTTCTTATAGCCCTTTGTTCTTTATTTATAAATTTATGTGACTCCAAGTAATGGAATTTTGATTCTCAAGTCTTTCTCGGACATTTGTACTAACTCTGAATCCATATTCATGGATAATAGGTGATAACTACAGGTAAACTCTAATCTTTAATCCTTATTTTACCATGTGATAAAAATGGGGGAAAGGCGAAGAAGGTATAGGAGCCATTAAGCACAATTTATCTTCCTACTACCTTACCCACAAACATGAGAAGAGTAAGTGCCTTGTTACCATCCCAGACACCCCCTTCCATATAGCACTATTGCCACCCTCCATCCCCCAGGTTATGTAATAAAATCTCAAACCTACTTCTCCAGCAGCCTCACTTCATCACAGAATGTGAGACCTGGAATGACCTTAGAGACCATCTAGTCTAACTCCTTAAATGAAATTGTGACTCATGCCCCTTAATACTCTTTTAGGGGAATACAAATCTCACAGTAAATGCAAATCTCACAGTAAATGCAAATCTCATAGTAAATATTGTGATACTCAAAAGTTGGACAATTCCTAATAAAAATAAAAAATTCCTGGAAGTCAGATTTTCTTGGGCAAAAGGAAACAACTATCATTTTCTGAACGATCCTGTTTAATAACAAAAGCTTTAGCCTTATGTGTTAAGATACCTTAGAGTTGGGGCGCCTGGGTGGCATAGTGGTTAAGCGTCTGCCTTCGGCTCAGGGCATGATCCCAGCGTTGGAGGATCGAGCCCCACATCAGGCTCTTCCGCTATGAGCCTGCTTCTTCCTCTCCCACTCCCCCTGCTTGTGTTCCCTCTCACGCTGGCTGTCTCTATCTCTGTCAAATAAATAAATAAAATCTTTAAAAAAAAAATAAAGATACCTTAGAGTTCACTGCTCTCTCTCCTAAGAATCATTTCAACAGGCCTGAGAATGGCAAGCCAGGATCAAGCTTAAGGTAGAGAAGCTCTCCTTGCTACCCAGGAAGGTCTTGCTGTAAAGCCTTTATTAAATGAGTTAGATCTTAAATAAAGTGGGCACTTAAGCACATAGAGGGACTCACAATTCCTGGAGTGTGGGTGAGCTCTTCCAAATATTCCAGGTTATCAGAAATCCTCTCCATTCCAGCATCAGAAACATGCTTCCAGAGTGTGTTCTTGCTCTGCTGAGTCTGCCTGTCAGGTCCAAGCAGCAGTTTATTTCCAGATCATTGTCTGAGGATGGGTTAATGGAGGAGAAAGGGAGAGAAAGACAAATAATTGGACCAAGCACTCAGACAGGGAAGGAATTCACCTCAAGGCTTTTCTGGTTATGGTCAAAGCACCTGCAAATCACATCTCAAACTTTCTTACCCATGTTTCATTTCTTCCTTTTGAAAAGAAGTTTCTCCATTGTTTACTTTGGATTATGCAATGCGTTTGGTAAATACTGTTCATGGAAGGTGTAAAGAAACAGTGCACACGTGTGTGTGTGTGTGTGTGTATGCACACTTATAGGCTAGCACTTACATAAGTCACTACTTCTGAGCATAAATTATAAACTGTCATATATTCAGAGATTCCCAGAATGAGGCCTCTGAGAATGAAGATGGTGACCTATATAAAGCCCTCACTAGTGCCTGACCTCATTTAGCCTTATCCATGAGAGTATTACAGAAGCTGCCTGCTCATGGATGTCAGCAAAGAACAGGGAATGCTTTAAAGGATAGGCTTCCCTATGATTATGTTCACTTCCATCTCCCACCACCCAATACCCATAGATAATCACATCCATAACATAGAACTCCATGTTTATTTGTGTCAGATTCCATCAGGGTTCTAAAACTTATTCTCAAAAGCATCTTCCACATTAATATTAGAGACTGTGTCTACTTTATTCACCATTTTACCCCAGGTACCTCCCACAATACCATCTGCCCATGAAAATTTATTGAATAAACGAATGAATAAGGGAATACATTTATTGCTAGATCAGAATTCTAATCCTTTGTATTTTATTTCTCCTTTTCTATGTTGTGCTATTCATGAGGGATTTATTAGTCTTTGGGGAGTTATCAGTACTTTTAAGCTGCATTGTTTTTATTAAAATAATACGCATTCATTGTAAAAAAATTCAAACAAAACAAAACATACAGAGAAGACAGTTTAAAATACCTTGGCAGCCATCAAACCAGGTCTATGGTGAGCATTTTCCAAGACATCTCTCTATGGAAATACATAAATATGTAATATGTTTTATATACATGTTATATGCATGGCTCTACATATATAAAAATATAATGTATTAGTGACCATTTTTCTAGATCTCTCTTTATAGAAAATATGTAAATATAAAACATGAATTGTATAAATATACATAAGTTTGTCCAGATATCTCTTTATGGAAATGCATAAATATGTAAATATAAAAAATGCTATTTTCTATCAATGAGATTCTCCCACTTCGTATATTTGCTATGTATGTTTTTCTCAACAGTACATACTAGGTGTATTTCCATGCCAATAAACATGACTTGTGCCACGTAATCTTTAGAACACGTTCCTGTCTTTGTTCAGGCTGCTATAACAGAGAACCACAGACTGGGTGGCTTTAGATGACACATTTCTTTTTTATGGTTCTGGAGGCTAGAAGTCTGAATCAGAGTTCTGGTGAGAGCCTTCTTCTGTATTACCAACTTCTCCTTGTGTGTTTACACGGCAGAAGAAGCAAAAGAGCTCCCTGAGATCTCCTTTATAGAGCATTAATCCCATTCATGAAAACGGGCCCCTCATGCCCTCATCACCTCCCAAAGGCTCCACTTCCTAATACCATCACATTGGGAGTCAGGGTTTCAACATATGAATTTAGGAATTTGGGGGATACACATTCAGTCCACCACACGGCCCTAACAGACTTAGAAACTGCTGAGGGGCCTAGGGTTGGTGCTAATCTCTCTGGGACCAAGTGTCCTAACTAGAAAACAGAGCAGTAGCAGCATCTCCTCATAGGATTTTTGTGAAAATCAAATGAGCTAATTCATAAAGTTTCTAACATGATGCCTCACATACACTTTTAACTAAAATAAAATAATAATAATAATTGCTAGCCTGCATTTTTTTAAAGGAATTAATGACATCACAATAATCTTCCAGATTGGTTCTCATGTTGTAATTTTAACTTTTACAGATTTGAATTCCCAGCTATCAGTATCTGACAGGAGGAGGCCAAATCTCGTGCTTAACATTGTAGCTAGAAAATAGAAAGCTTTGCTAATGGTATTATCTATGAAATATGATAGAATTTCGAAGTTAGGATATTTGGTTGAAAGTAAGAAACATCTGATCCTAACTAGAAGAGAAGAAGATGAGGAAATTCTTGGTTCATGTGACTGATAAGTTCTCCATTTTCTGCCTTGCTTTACTCTTGCTGTAAAAAGGAGAAAAGATTATCAACAATTCTAGGTGTAGATCATAGTTACAACTAACCATCCCAGTAAAGAGAATTCAATGTAATAGTAGTTCCAGGACTACTTAAAAGGAGGTTTCTAGTAATCTTAGTTTAGTTCATGTATCAGTCTCCTGGAAGGGTGTATATGAGAGTTTGTTGGGCAAAAGGACAGATTAAACCATAATGATTGGCATACCAACAGGGGAGAGTTGGTTCCCCCAAGGAGATACAGGACAGACAAAAACCTACTCCCTTGTACCCGATAGAGGTCTACTCAATGCTAATATACCTTAAAATCTGAAAAAATGACTGAGACATTATGAGATAACTATGTGTGTATTATTTTTAATAAAATAAAAAAGCAAGAGACCAAATAAAATAGGTAAAAGTTATGAGACTCTTGCCATGTGTCATATCAGACACTGTTCTAAGAGTTTACTTATAGTAAGCAAGAAGTAAGTTTCCATTTTTGAGATGGGAAAATTGAGACACAAAGAAATTAAGTAAAGTAACATAGCTGTGATTTAAATCTAGACAGTCTGACACTAGATGCATGTCCTTAACAATTGTACTACTTATTACTCCTTTCCTGAGATTGATAGGAAATTCTTAGATGAAATTACTGAGATGACATTTAATCATATGTGAATTAACAGCTGTGCTGGTTATTTTCCATTCACCTCTCCAGGTAGTGGTTTCCATATAGGAACCCTCCCTGGGCTCCTCCCACTGACTCCTCTCCTTGCTCCCTCAGGCCTAGAAGTAACAACTTCTTGCTGGTACTAGCCCGTATTTCACTCTCCCCTGTTGGTGTCCCTCCTGCTGTCCCACAGCTCCGGAGAGTCCCTCTTTATGAAACTCCTCATTACTGAGCTTGATAGCACCATCTCTTCTTTTCTATTTCCTAGCTGATATAACCCAACAAAATTCTGTGAATGCTTACTTGAATTTGAAAAAGGATGTCCATTACAGCACTCAAATACACAACATTTCTCTTTGCATGGAAAGATGAATCATTTTTATATAAGATGGGAAAAAACTAATTTTAAGACTATAAAGCATAAGTTTGTTACAAGAATTATTTTTGCTACTTTTGGATGGGTTCCTTAGGGTTAATAAATCTCTTTTTCAAAATACAGCTCTCTTTTTGGTGGTGTTTCTACGTGGACAAATTAATTTGAACCATGTATCATACCACGACCTCTGACACTAATACTTTATGGTCACATAGAAGAATGAAATGGGCTCTTGCTTCTAAATTTTGTGTTTTCATGAACTTGAGAATGGACAGTTGTAAGAACAATCCTGGGAACTAACTTAAAGCAATTGGTTATGTACAGTTTTTAGGTTCTGGGACAGAGAGTGCTACCTGTCCACCAAAGATTTAGGTTCCCCATCAACAGGCATCTGGCAGTTGGAGGAAGCAATTGGCGATTGAAGGCTTCTTCCTGGCCAGGGATCACATTTTTGTAGCCCTCTTACAGCCGCTTAACTTAATTCTGGTCACCGAACTACAGATGGAGGTATTGTTTGGCATTAAAAACCTCTTTTTACGCACTGAATGTTGACACTCAGCACAACCTCGAAAGCCTCATGCCTCCACCCCAGATGCTTGATTGCGTGTAACTAGCATTTGTACTTTACATGAGTGAGAAATGAACTCCCAGTGTGTTAACTCCCTGACACTGCTAAGTTAATGTGCTAAGTCAGTTAGTGTTACTCTTAACTCATACCAATTCTTTTTTTTTTAATAAGATTTTATTTATTTATCTGACAGAAAGAGAGAGCGCACAAGCAGGGGGAGCAGCAGAGGGAGAGGGAGGAGAAGGCTCTTTGATGAGCAGGGAGCCCGATGTGGGGCTCAATCCCAGGACCCTGGGATCGTGACATGAGCCGAAGGCAGATGCTTAACAGACTGAGCCACCCAGGTGCCCCAACTCATGCCAATTCTTTACAGAAGATAATGGTAGTTGCTAGAAAATGAGCTACTGTTCCATAACCTTGCTGCTCTGTTACCAGGAAACCAGTCTCAGATCAAATTCTGCCACATTTATTAAACCAACATTCCTTAGCAAGCAGGAACAAAATTAATTCATATAACCTGTTTGGTAAGCTCAATAGATCCCAGGTCTCTACTTATTCCAACTGCCACTTTTCATGAAAGTTTTACTGAAGGCAGTCACAACAACATGCCATAGCAGGGTTCTTTTTCCCTGTGGGGGAACAGCATCAGATAACCAGAAATCCTCTATATCAGTGGCTAGGCACAGGACCACACAGAGCTCAAACCTTCTAATGTCTAGGTTTGCCACATTAGTACCCTCTCTTCATGCACGAGTATATCAAAAATAGCCAATCCTCGTATCTTTTTTTTGTTTTTTTTTAAAAGATTTTATTTATCTACTCGACAGAGATAGAGACAGCCAGCGAGAGAGGGAACACAAGCAGGGGGAGTGGGAGAGGAAGAAGCAGGCTCACAGCGGAGGAGCCTGATGTGGGGCTCGATCCCGTAACGCCGGGATCACGCCCTGAGACGAAGGCAGACGCTTAACCGCTGTGCCACCCAGGCACCCCAATCCTCATATCTTAAATACATTTTACTCCAACAATTAGAGCCCATTTATAACATGTATGTTGCTAGTTATCATGTCATCAATTTCACCAATCAAAACCCATTTCTGACATTAGTATGCAAATCAGCAAAGCTTCCAACATCAATCAACATGACAAATCA
Organism: Ailuropoda melanoleuca; assembly: GCF_002007445.2. Lineage (NCBI taxonomy): Eukaryota > Metazoa > Chordata > Mammalia > Carnivora > Ursidae > Ailuropoda > Ailuropoda melanoleuca. The sequence continues at coordinate 30,587,555 of NC_048233.1, forward strand.
ACACCTCTAAAGTGTGGCCTTTCCGGTATCATGTTAGCTGACCAGGCTTGGACTGAGACTTCAAGTTTTGAAGGGGGCATAGCTTAGCCTAAGTATTCCACACAAGAAATCCATCGTACAAAGGCCTTCTAAGTAAACTGCAGATACCCTAACAGTAATACAACAAGCCTGAGGATGGAGTGTTAAGTATGGATTCCGTGTCTGCCACAGGTCCTCTTCCAGCACACTGCACTTATCCCAGCATAATGCTTATGAGGCTATGTCACTCTTCTGTAATTACTACTTTCTCCACTAGGCTGGACAGAAAACAAACACTGTCTATGGTGTTGATGACTGTTCTCCAGAACCTAGTCTAACGCCTGGCACATAGGATTTACTCAGTAAATACCGGTGGAAATGTTTAATGAAATTTCCGTGAACTGAAATAATACAGGAACATCTTCCTGCTAAGAAAGGGAGAAGTTAGGAGAATGTGCACTTACCTTTCCCTAAAGTGTGTCTTCCCTGTAGTTTTTCTTCATAAAGGGGACATAGTAAAAAGAATACCAGCCCATTGCCTAAGCCTGGTAATTGTTCAATAAATATTTAATGAAAGAATAAAACGCACTTGCCTCTGTTTTCTGACAGCACTCTCCTTGAACCTTTATTAAAGCGAAGCTGCCATGTTACAGCCCACTCAAGTGTGCAAAGAAAATGATGAGGGGGTGTGGCACTGGCCTTGAAGCTCCCACTTCTTGTGGTCTTGGGTCTCCACTGCTCCCCTCCTCCTCTCAGCACGTCTGCATGCTTCCAGCGGGGAGCAAAGGGCACTTCTCCATTTGCGGGCCTTGGAGCGTGAGTAGAGCCTTGGGCTGCTGTGTTCAGTCTCTCTCCTCCTCCAATCTGCACTCCCACTGCATTAATGTTGGATGTGGTACTGTGCCAAACGCACAACTCTCCTGCAGGCCTGCGGCACCCCCCGAGCAATGCCTGGGAAAATGGACTGTCACTTCTCATGTTCCTGACTCCCAGGCCCCATCTGACGTTGCTACCACATCAAACCCCTTCGAAGTAGGACCTGTGAGGGGGAAATGCAGTATGTGGGACCTGCCCTCTCGTGCCCTCTCGCCCTGCTGGGGAAGGAAAGCTGTTCTCTTTCACAATGATGTACGGAGTTTGCTCTGTCCTGTGCTCCTTTCTGAACTTGCTTTTTCTCCTGGAGTCATTTTCGGCACCATCCTCTGGGAAAATTTTGAAAAGACAAAGTGGGCAAAAGATTACTGGATGTCCTTTTGATGTAATGCTGGGTCTATGCATCCGCTCTTGCCTTTGTCTGGCTATTTTACAACTCTGTAAGCTGAAGAAAGCCAAGAATAACTGTTTTGTCCATAGACTCACAAATTCATTTTGAGCACTGCAATTTCCACCCTATAGAAGCAATTCTTCCAAACATCATATGTTATTGTCCTGTAGGATAAGTTTCGCATCTGTTAGTAAATTCATTTCAGCATTCCCAACTTCCTATGTCTTCAGTTAGCCTTTGAACCAGTTATAACATCTTATTGTTTATCTAACAAGTTAGTAGATTAAATGAACTAATGAGTTAAATGATATCTTTAACATGTGTTTTTTTATAGCCACATGGGAATAATTTTACCCATGGAAAATTGTATTTTAGCATCATTTTCTCACCTTTGTCAAAAAGTCAGCAGCCTTGGTGTCCTCAACTTCCAAATTCCGTGAGTCACGAAAGCCAAACAAATCTGCATTTGTAGGACCTTCAGATACGTTGCTGGCCTCTCTCTATTATCCATTTTCACTGCTATATTGTTAATTCTAGTCCTCATCGTCTCTATTTAATGATGTCTATCTTCCTAGCTCCAACTTTTCTCTTAAATATCTAAATTTCTTGTGGCACCTGGGTGACTCAGTCAGTTAAGCATCCAACTCTTGTTTTTGGCTCAGATCATGATCTCCTGGTCATGAGATCGAGCCCCAAGTAAGGCTCTGTGCTCAGGACAGAGTGTGCTTCAGATTCTCTCTCCCTCCACCTCTGCCCCTCTTCCTGTGCGCTGTCTCTCTAAAATAAATAAATAAAATCTAAAAATCCAAATTTCTCACAACCACTGGAATGATCAGTTTATTAATTTTAAGTAGGCTCCACGCTGGGTTTGAACACAGGGCTTGAACTCACAACCCTGAGATCAAGACCTGAGCTGGGATTAAGAGTCAGATGCTTAACTGACTGAGCCACCCAGGCGCCCCTATAGTGATCAATTTAATATACAATTCAGGGGTGCCTGGGTGGCTCAGTCGGTTAAGCAGCAGACTCTTGATTTTTGGCTCAGGACCTGATCTCAGGGTCTTTGGATCAAGCCCGTGTCAGGCTCTGTGCTCAGTGGGGAGCCTGCTTGTCCCTCTGCCCTCCCCACACTTGTGTGCACTCTCTCTCTCAAATAAATAAGTAAAATCTTTTAAAAAATACACAAAGTAGTTTTTACTACTCTGATGCTTGAAACACTTCATTGTTTCCTCGTTACTCCAAAGCAAGTACGGTTCCTAGCAAAGATCACAAAGCTTTCCCTGATTTACTCTTTGCTTTCCTCTAGAGCTTTCTCTCTCCTGAGATCAACAACACTGAATTACCCTCATTCTCTAGAAACTAACCCCTAAGCTTCCCCCAGTACAACCTCTACCACCCTCTATTTCAAGAAATGTTTTAGTTGTCTAAGTCACTTACGAGACTGTAAACATCAAAACCAATACTTAGATATATATTTGTATTCGTTTTCTGTTGTGTAACAAATTGCCACAAACTTAGCAGCTTAAAATGACACCTTTTCTCTCTCACAGATTCTCAGATGTCCCAGCTTGACTTAACTAGATCCTATGCTGATGGGCTCATAAGGCTGCAATCAAGGGATGAGCCCACCTGCCTGGGAAAGGACCGGGGTCCACTTACGCTGTTGACAGAACTCATTTCCTAGGATATATGGCCGCTTGCTTCTTCAAAGCCAGCAAAGGAGGGAGAGCCTCTGCATGGACTTGTCTAGCTAGATGCAGTATCATATACCATAAGTAATATAATCACCATATTCTTTAGTTTGAAGCAAGTCTTTTAAAGGGGACTGATTTTTTTCTAGGCCAATTTTTGGTTGAAGATTGTCTAAGGGAAGGGCAGGTGGTACGAGTGATGGGTCTGAGAATGACTTGGACTTTTGTTTGTTTCTAGATACTTTCTTCAATGCTCTCTCCCAAGGCTATCACTCAGCACCTAACAGGAATTCTCACTGACTCGAAGTGAGGCCCCTTCTCTATGAGAAGGGTGTATGTGCTTTGATGTCGCAGCTGGCCAGCATTACTGGCTGCATCGCCCAGAGTTTTCACTGCAATCTGTCACACCAGTAGTTTAATTGGGGGGGTCGAGGGAACTCACTACTCACTTCCTCATTCATCTGCCTCATCAGCCAGTCCATCAAAGTGCCAAGTGGAGTCCAAGGATACTCTCACAGTCCTTCCACATTCCACTACCCGCCTATTTCAAATGAAGTGCTGTTGAAATATTCCCTGAGGTTATGCAAACAAACTACTTTTGGCATCTGCCAGGGTCCGTCTTCTACTCTTAGCTACTTGCCTCAACGTAGCTGTGTGGAGAAGCCCTTCTTTACAGGTTATAACTGAATTCAATTATTAAAGCAGCATAGAAATGCCTTTACTCTGCTTTCTTTAACTGGAAGTCATCCCAAATAGTTTTCTGAATGCATGCTGCTACGCTGATGAATGTGCAACGGACTTGTCTCGGTTTCACAGTCTTTACAAGATCTCACCACCCATTAGCCACATTTCTCTCCACTGCCCCAAACAGAGCCTTGCTCTGACACAGAATTTACTTTAATTTATCTATTGATATCTCACTTCCATTTTTAATAGACATTTGAAGGTCTAGAACTACTTGCCAATGCCGGAGTGTCTGATGCCATTCCCACTTCACTGCCCACGTAATGCTTCTGCTTAGAATGTCTTTCTCCTGTCCCTCCAAACTGACCACAAGACTCAGCTCAAGTGTTACCATTGCTGGGAATTCCTTTTCACATTTCCTCAACTCAGGCTAATAAATCTCAAACATAATATTCTCATAAGGTAATTACTAGCTTAGCCTGTGTCTTCCCTAACACACAATAAGCTCCTTGAGGGAGGGAAGTCGCCGAGTGTTCTATCAGCAGAGCCTAGAATAGTGCCTGCCCATAAATGTTCTTAGCAAAAACTTGTTGAATTTTCTCTTCATTGAAAACACTTAAAAAAGTATCGTTTCTCAGCACAAAGACAGATTTTTTTAGGGTACACTACTAGAAACCTCACTCCAGATTGCCATCAGATTATTCATATTAACAATTTACCAAAAGTGTTGTCAGTCATATATAGTTTATTCAGAAGGATATTGTGAGACTTTGCTAAATAATTTGATGAAATAAAGAGTTATCTGAGCCATCTCTGGTTATCATCTCTGGAATGATTTTTCACATTGCACCCAAATTGAGTCCAATGTAAAAAGTTGCCATGTAATAGCTTTCTCTGCCTAGCATCACTTTCTACTTTCTTCTGGGAATAGCTCCCCTTTTCTTCGGTAATAAGTTCTCCTCCCTACCCCAAGCATGTTGTTCTGGTGGAGACAGCCAATATTATTCTGCCCATTCCATGTACTTGTCCTGGGATGGGTCCATGTCACCACACAGAGTCCAATGCCCAACCATATGACCGCTGAATCAGTCACCAGCCTTCCCCAGGATCCTTTGGCAGGAACTGGCTGAAATGAGACTGTCCTTCTGGATCATGATTCTGGCCATGTGGAGAAGCCCAAGAAGATGAAGCCTGCAAACAGAAAAATAATGAAAACAATCAGGGTACCTGGGTGGCTCAGTCAGTTAAGCATCTGCCTTTGGCTCAGGTCATGATCTCGGAGTCCTGGGATGGAGCCCTGTGTGGGTTCCCTGCTCAGCGGAGAGTCTCTTTCTCCCTCTCCCTCTGCCCTTCCCCACTACTCATGCTCTCTCTCTCTTTCAAATAAATAAATAAAATCTTAAAAAAAAAAAAAGGAATAGAAAAGAAACTGAGAAGAATAATGAGAGTAACATTTCAGTTTTCACTTTGCATTGCTGCGATCCAGGTCATTGTCCTGGTTCCAGCAAGCTTTCCTTTCTTCCTGTGAGCCAGTCTCTTGTCCCTCTTAAAAAAGAAAGAAAGAAAGAAAGAAAAAGAAATCTATGTTTCACTCAGGCTAGTACATGCTGGATTTCTGTCGTTAGCAATTAAATATTTCCCTGAGGGGCTTTATTAAGGAAGCAGCAGCAGAATCATTTTCTCAGATTTCTCTTCTGCAGCCTGCCAGGGTACTGCCCCTCTCCATTTCAATTCTACAGAAATCATCTCTAATGCACTTAAGTCTTCTCTAACCACAGCAGAGATTCACAACATTTTAAAGTTTGAGGAATGTAGACCAAGATCAAAATATGTATAGTGACTTCAAAAGTGAATAGAGGCACTCCAAATCAATGAAAAATCTTAATACACTAGCAAATAAGGTTGAGAATTAAGATTTATAGTACAAATAGTGCATTGGTCTTACAAAATTATTATTATTATCATTAAATGGTTTCTTTGAATAATGGGTTCCTGTAGATATATTTAAAATGTAATTTGGTTAATTGAAATTTTTCAGAAATATTTGGATATATTAAATAAGCACAGAAGGGAGCACCTGGGTGCCTCAGTCAGTTGAGCATCTGACTCTTGGTTTTGGCTCAGGTCATGATCTCGGGGTTATGAGATCGAGCCCCTCCTTGGGCTCATGCTCGCCACGGCATCTGCTTGAGATTCTCTCTCTCCCTCTCTCTCTGCCCCTCCCCCACCTCTCCCTCTCTTAAAAAAAATAAATAAAAAGCACAGAAAAACACCCATGAATTGCTAGATAAGAACATTTGCCTTTCCTTATATCATCCACAGGTAAAACAACATTTTATAGATTCTAAACTCTCTAACCATGATCCTACAGCCAGAGGTAAAACAAGAACAGAGATATCACAGTGACATATTTATTTAGGTCATACTATAATTTCAAGGTCAAACAAGTATCTCAGACCAAAAAAATGCACATTTCCAAATGTTTGTAGTCTACATAAAAATTTAATCCTGTAGAATTTATAAAACAATATTCTAAATAGGGGGCAAAATTGAACATCTTGTTTCAAAAGGTACTCTTATTTATAAGCTACCTATTTACATCATTCTTTCCATTATTAGTGACAGTTTAAAAGCACAAATTATAGTGTGTTTAAAATGTGTTTCAAGCATATGAAGAAGTTGAATAGAAAGAAAAGTACATCCTTCCATTACATAAAAATGAGATTTAAAGATAGAAACAACTCTTTTGGAAAGAAAGGTTAAAATATATTTCTATGGGGATATTAAAAATATTCTTAGCAGGGGCGCCTGGGTGGCACAGCGGTTAAGCGTCTGCCTTCGGCTCAGGGCGTGATCCCGGCGTTGTGGGATCGAGCCCCACATCAGGCTCCTCCGCTATGAGCCTGCTTCTTCCTCTCCCACTCCCCTGGCTTGTGTCCCCTCTCTCGCTGGCTGTCTCTATCTCTGTCGAATAAATAAATAAAATTAAAAAAAAAAAATATATTCTTAGCAGTAATACATAGCACTGAAAATTAATTATTAATTAACAACATTTTAGCATAGAATATAGGCAACTGCACAAGTTTGAAAAGCTGAGTTAAAAGGTAACATTCACACAAACAGTTTTTCTTTGACAGATAAAAGCTAATTTCATTTTAAGAACACTACCAATAAAAAACCCAAAAAACCTGTCGTATCTCAATTTAGTTTTGTAATACTTTGTAAAGGAACTTTTAGTATCAAGAATCTATTTAAGGTTGATTTAAATGCCTCACAAGTGGACTAGAATTTGACCACTATTCTCAAGCTACTACAATATGCAAATCATCTGAACAAACTCTGTGAAAGGAACCAGTGCTTTACGTTGTCCTCCATCTTTTTTCACAGAAAGCAGACATCTCAGAGCTCAAAAATTATAAAACGCTTCTGACAAAGACATGTCTAAAAACAACAAAAGTGAGAAACAAGTAGTATACAAAGAGTTAAATGTAGATTTAAAACCATTCATTCAAATTAAGAACAGTGTTGTGTACAAGGATACCAGATTATCATTTATATCCAAGTACATTTTTTATGTATTCATGACAGCCTAATGAGTAGAGCAAAGTGAAAACACCCTATGCTACAATTACACAGGGTCAAATATTGAAAGGACTCACACGTCTCCACAGACTGTATTCATGTGAGGCTGCCGTAAAGCTAAAGAATATGGTACAGCAGGGGAAATAATAATTCAGAGAGGTTCGGACTTGCAGGCCAGCCCCCTCGGGGTCCTTTCTCAGTAAACACAACATTATCTTGATTTCAGGGGGGCTTAGGTGCAAGTTTACTATGGGATCTTATATACCCTGTTGGTCACATGGCCAACCCAGGCCGTGCAATGATCACACTAGGTGTAAACCATGAATTCATACATCCGTTAACAATGGATAAGCCAGCCTTGGTGCCTCCAAGGCTATTCCGAGCATTGAACAGTATTATAAATCACTAACTACATATCTCATTCTTCTCTTGCCCAGGTATCCATGCCAGACTTCCAGACATTCCTGGAGATAAGTATCATCTCAGTCCAGCTACAAACTCAGCCAATCTTACACAACACACACAGAATATTATCATAGTAGTCAGGATTACTTTCTTTTGAGCTTAATTAATATGCGTATCTTCACTTGCACCTTCTATGATAGAGGTTTGAACAAAGTGTGAGCTTTCTAAATTTTAGAGTTGGCCCTTTAAACAAGATATTAAGGATTTAAATATAAGCATGTAAGGGAGCATCAATCAATCAATCAATCAATCCTATTTGGAAAAAATCCAAGTCTCGGCAACTGGCACATTTTACAGGAAGTTCAAGAGTTACACAAACAAAAGAAGCATTTGGGAATAGCTGCATGCTTACCTCATTTAAAATAAAAAATAAAATAAAATACACAACTTGTTCTTAAGTTAAATACATGAAATCTAAAATAAATATTTGTCTAAAAAAAAGTTACACAAGCATCACCATCCACAAAAAGAAAGTGTAACTTTTAGAATAATTTTCAATATCACCATCCCATGGCTTATACAATTTTTTCCTAAACTGACAATTTTTTCCAATATTTGATTTTCACCTCTCTTCTTTTATTTATTTCTAATACATAATATACAAGACATACTTCAACCAATAAAATGAAAAAACATGAATCTCTCTTTAAAATTTTTGGTTATGAATAACCTGAATTGTTTTTCCTATTTTCTTGCTTTTCTAAATTAATGTACATGTCCTATCCAAAAAAAAAAAAAAAAAAAAAAAGAGCAAGAGAGAGAGAGAAGAAAAGAAAGCAAATCAGGGAGATGGTTATGTAATAGGCATTGTGCTGGGTACATAAAGATTGCTGATGAGATTTTCTACCATATGCTATTACTGCAGATAAATCAAAACTGGCCATTTACCATTCACAGACTTCAGCTTTTCAATGTTACCAGACATGTCCCAAAAATAGCTCTTCCCTACACTTGCCCTGGAATAAGGTGCAGGGCCCCAGAGTCATCTGTGGAAATATAGGCCGAGGCAAATAGTTCTCTGTGTTCCATACTCCCAGTTCCACCCATCACAATTTTAGACCAGTGAGGTCATGCTTAATACAAAGAGAATTTAGACAAGGAATCACAACGGCACTCCAAAGCTGGATGTATGAATAAGAGACAAAGAACAGTCTGACTCAGTGGTTGCAAGTTCAAAACCACGAACCCTGGAGATCTGTAAAAAATGATGGTCAGGCCACTGCTTCTAGCTGCACAGCTGTGCACTGCACAACTTCAAGGGGCACTATGCATATAATTACGATGTGAATGGAATCCCATGGAGTTGTGAGACATAGCAGTCCCACTGGGCCCCACTAGTAAATTTCTGCAAATGGTCATGGGGCTTCTGTGGTTTTAAAAAGATGATTCTAGTACACAGCCAGAGTTGAGAACTACTGGTCGAAACCATTTTTCCCCTAAGCTAATTATATGCTTTTAAGACTCATGTTGAGACTATTATTGTTTTCAGTATCTGCCTGCTGAGCAGCTTCTTTCTTCTCCATTAATAACCTTAGGAATTTCTTTTTTTTTATTATGTCTAACAATAATCTTTCCTCTATAATAAAGAACATTTGCTTTTGTTCCTGCTTTCACTTACCTTATTCCATCAGCCCCAAAGTTTGAAGAAGCTAGTTGAACCACACATTCCTTTATGTAATTATTTAATTTTAATTTAATAACAGTATTAGTAATAATTATAGGATTTTCTACATCAATGTGGATGCCATTTTTCTGGATACTTTGCGCGTTTCAACAATTCTATTTAGGAAATTAACGCACTTGTAGGAAGAAAATTATCTTCTGGGCGTTATATGATCTGTGTACTTTTAAAACTATTGTAGCCTGCTAAAGAAGAAAAAAGAGAAGGATGAAGGGGAGGGAAAGGAGGAGGAGAAGGAAAACTATATGAGTTGCCAAATCATTTGTTAGTGGGTAATCTGGGTGTGTGTTTGCTGGGTCTGCCCTCACAACCCTTCTTGGGAGACATGATCTGTCCCCATATCATGTGTAGCTGCAGGAGCTGCTCAACACAGGACCATTCTTCCGCCACTCCTCTAGAATTTTTGGTTCAGTAGGTCTGGGGTGGCAGCTGAGAACTGGCATATCTAGCAAGTTCTTAGACAATGCTGATGCAGACAATGCTGATGGAGGGACCACACTTTGAGAACCACGAATCTATTCAACAGAAAAGTTTCTCAGAGCATGTTCTTTTATGGAGTTCCTCATAATCTCCTCAAAAAAATTCTTGGAGCAAATAAAGAATAAAAAGCACAATAGGTCTTGCAATTTGAAATCGAATCTGTTGTAATAGTGTGGTCAACATGACAGACAACAGGTGGATTCACTGACATTGATGGTTGGCTGGGAGGAAATGAGGCTAGAGGCCCCGTGAAAGAGTAACTAAATGTGTAGCAGGAAATCTTATTGCTGGAATGAGGTACCGGTCAGCCCCATCATTGATTGATGTCCTTGAAACCCTGCTTCAGCTGGTCTGTTTTCTGTCTCAGGAATTATGAAAACAAAACCAAACCACCTACATGTCGACTCTACCACTTGTGTCACTTAAAACAGTGGAGCTCTAAGTCAGGCTATTGATTTTATTGATCTAATGCAGGGAGGAAACTCCATTCTAAAACTTTTGTTGATACAAACTGCTTATAATTGGTCAAGCTGTTAAACCCACCATGTATATTATAGAAAAGAAAGTAATACATGGAACTTAGTTTGGCATCCAGAAACCCATTTTTTCTCTGATTACTCTTTTATTTTACATTCACTTGCCATTTATATGTTTCAACCTATCCTATACAATATGCATATATGTTGCTTTACAATTTACCTCCTTCGTGTATATTTCCACAAACTGATCAAAAGCTATCCTAGAGCAGTGATCTCCTCTACCTTGTATCTCCTCACAGCATTACTTTACTGCTAAAAGGAATATTGACAGAAAATATTGAGGAAGAAAATATCCAACAGAGCCAGGTTCCAAGGGGAATATTAAAAAAACTCTTTACTCAGGATAAACCACTTGCTACATTTATTTTCTTTATCAAGAATTAACGAAAATTATAAAGATAGATAATAAAAACCTATAAATAAAAATGTAGGTAATTATTATTTGATGAAAAGTTACTTGTGATTGGACAGAAAATACAGCTGCTAAGAAAAAGAAATAAGCAGAGAAAAAAAAAAGGCTGCGGAGGAATGAAAAGAATGAGCAGGAACCTAGGTCTGCACTACACCTCCAAGAAAACGCTCTGACCCAACTCTCACCATCACCCAAACACATCATGCTTGGCGCCACCCCTCTTCCCATCCACCAGCAGCAGCCTCCCCCCGTCCCCCGCTTCCCCTTGCTTGAATCAATTTCTATTGCACTCATCCCTTCAGGTCCTCCCGCAGTTCAAATTTTACTCTGCTTAGTAATTTCTCAAAGCACCCCAGTTCATTGTAAAATTAAATAAAGAAAACCTCTTTTAAAAGTAGTCTGGGTGGCCAGAAGGGGGAGCTCTTATGCCCTACCACCTGTCAATTGCAGACCGGAGCAAGAACAGATGTGCGTTGTATTCCCAGCAGGGAAAAGCCTCCTTTGCTACTCCAGCAACTAGGCAGAAAAATTTCTGCTTGCCCAGCAACAAGCTCAGCCAATAAGAAAATACCACACCTCAGCCAATAAGAAACCGTCACCACGCTTATTGCTCACATTCCTCCATTCCCTCCATTTTCATTTTAATCTTCTCCGTTTGATAGAAGACTGCTTTTCTTTTTATCTAATATCCTAATCGCTATCGTTGAGCATGGAATTAAATTGGTTTTGCATTAAAAAAGCAGCCCCTCCCAACTTCCCCCTTTTTTCCTATCATGTTCCTCCCCTTTGTTCTCTGGACTTGCCTATGGCTTTTGTTAAGGCTTGCTTATCCTGAATTGCAATTCCTCCGCTCTTCCCAATGAAACCCATTGTGCTGGTAAAATAACCGGCCGTTTTACTTTTAAGGTCAATACCATCATAATTTCTTCCTTCCCTGTCTGTCATCCTAATCTTACAAACTAACCTGCTTTTTAACGGTTCCAGAGGGCCACTCAGCCAGATTCCATTTTCTGCAAAAGGATATTCTGTAGCATCTCCCACAGATTATGAGAAAGAAGATTGAAAATGAAATAAGCATTGCGAAGAGAGTCAATCAAAATAGAGAGGAACACACATCGAGGGAGTAAGGCCTGTTCACCTCTACTGTTTCAATTCTGGGGACAAAGTCAACTTCTAACTTTTGTTCACTGTAAGGGGCACACCTCCTAGAACACAGCCTTCTACACTGGACTGAAATGACATCACGTAACACCTGTTGGGTAAGTAGCCGATGCTGTATTAGATGGTTTAAACGCCACCAGCACCAATCATAATTTCCATCAACTCCCTTTCCTGGATTGCAGTTCTCATTGTTTTACAGCCTTTCCTTCTTAACAACTGTAATATAGACAAGTCATTGCAATGCTCAGGGAGTACATAAATACTTTTAAATATTCACCAGGAATAAGTTTTTTAGTTGGAGGATTCAAATTATCAGTTGTTTATAGATCCATAAAGCTGGAGATAAAGTCATATAACTTAAACATTTTTTTATAATTTTTTGTGATAAAAACACTTAGCATTGAGACCTGCCCTATTAACAATTGTTTCATTAGCTGTGGGGCAGTTGAAAGAGGATCTAAAAAGCGAAGAGGAAGGTTGAGCGGCGGGTTCTACGGACCATGTGCCATTTTGGGAACTTTGCAGGTTCCAGGAAAACTGCTCTCACCTTTACTCGGGAGTAACCGCGTGACTGCAGAACTATTCGGGACCCCAAAACTCCTCTCTGGAGCTAGATGGCTAGGTTGGGTTTGGGGTGAGGGTCTGTCTGCCTGCTCCACCGGCAGGAAGGGCAGGAGGCAGAACCCCGACATCTACCCTGCATGATGGGACTGCATGCTGTTGTCGCGTGTGTGACCAGAGAGCCTGGGACTCGGTGACTTCAAGGAGGGGGATTCCTGGGCGGCCTAGCGGGTTCTGGAACTCCGGGGGACAACCTTGGGGTCCCACTCGCCCGCTGGCTCCGCGGCATCCACTTCTCGAGTCCAGTTTGCGCATGGTTTTCCCTGCCTGTCCCGGCATCCAGGCACGCCGCTCTCTGTTCAAACAGGAGTGAACGGAAAAGGCGCCAACTTGTTCCTCTCGTTCTTTGGGGCTCCGCGAAGGGAGCTTATACGTACACCACCAGTCTTCCCACCCCAAATTCCAGAGCCGGGGGAGTCAGCCACCTTCAGACAGGCCGCCAGTCGGCTGACTCGAGATCCGGCTCCCGCAGGCCCCGGGGCGCGCACATCCAGACCGGTGGCAACGCTGTGGCCACCCTCCTGTCGCACCCCCAGCCAAACGACATGCCTGCTTCCTGATCTCGGTGCTGGAAGACCTGACCCAGCACCGAAAGGAAAGGACGAGACCGGACGGTAGGGCGGAGCCAGGGTCCATCGGCCGGCCGGGTCCGGCGTGAAGGATGCTCATGCAGGACAGTCCCCAACGCGAAAAAGGGTTGCATGCATTCTTTCCCCCCGCGGCGGGGATTGATGGAGAGTAGGCGCCTCCGAGGTGCGCGTCAAGGCCAAGGTTGCCGACCCAAAGCTCCCTGCCGTCCGCTGGAAATGCACTTTCAAATTTGAAGGCCAAACTGCCACGTTTTGTGGTACCCTTGTAATCCACTCAGAGCTAGTCACTCCTGTTCCACTTGCTGCTCCCTGTAGAAGACCTTCTTCTACTGCTCTCCATATCCCCAAACTAGAGGTTTTAAAATTTTTACTTTTTAATTTTTGTTTTGCTTTGGCATGTAATAATAACTCTGACGCACAAGGCTCGAGACCAGCTTTATAGGCTCCAATCCAATTTTATAAGCTTAAATCCAGCCTTGATTGGTCATGAAGCACAGGGAAAGTTATTTCCATTCTCTATACCTCCTTTTACTCGTCTGTGCAAATGGATAATAATAGTACATACCTCATAAGGTTGTTACGAAGATTTAGCAACACAGAACAAATTACTGGGCACAATGCATGCACTCAGAGAGCTCCCCTCCTCACAAAACCATAATGTATTACGTTTGAAAGAGCTTTAAAAATACGATTCTCTGTTATATTGCCACACTGTTAAAGATGGGTGGGAAACTCGTTACTGGATAGACCTTGAGGCTGGGCAACATGGTTATAATCGTGTTTTCACCTCTCTTGGGTTGTGGGACCTTGGGCAGGTCATTTCACCTTTCTGTACTTCAGTTACTTATGCTGCAAAATGAGATAATAACTGTTCTTAATGAGGACAAAATTAGTTAACATCTGTAATTCATTTAGAATATTTACTATCAAATGTATAATCATTGATAAAATGTAGAATTTATCTTTTAACTAAGTAGCTTTAGTAAATCAAATTCTTTGACCATCTACCAAAAATTCAGCCTTCTTACAAACACTTCTAGCTATGTTTGCATTTTACTTTAAACATTTTCATATTATTTTCTTTCAACAAGCAATTACCGTGACTTAAACGTGCTAGTTACTGATGTGTTCAATAACAAGAATAATAATTTCAGGAAAAAACACTGAACACCAAATTATACTAGTCGAAATCTAAGATGTCATTGGCAATGTAAATTATTTTTTCATATATTACTTATAAAATTTATATTTTATGACTTAAGGGATTCTATTCAAATGCAATGAGTGTCTCCCTGAGCCTCACGTTCACTTTCAAGAAGATATTCTTGCTCGATTTTATTTCAGTCCATTGAGGGTTCCCATTTATTATGAAATATTTCAGGCATATAAAAGCATATGAAAACTAAAACAAAGACTATGTACCCAACACCCAGTTTAAGAAATTAAGTATTGCCATGAAGCCCCTGCGTAGACTTGCTAGGTAAGTTTTACATTCCCAACAGCAGCAGGAAAACTTTACTTTGACTTTCTTGCTTACCATAATCAAAAGTATAAACAGTAACAAGTTATATTTTTGTTACGCATATGTATGTCTCTCAAAACATGTATTTGGTATGTTTGACATCTTTTAAATTTCATGTAATGGAAACATTCCTTTTTACTCTTCCATGATTTGTTTTTCTTTCTTTGAAATTATACTTTGAGGCTCATCCATGCTGATAAGTGTCTTTGTTGTTCACTCACATTAACCACTGTATGTAGGAATCTACGGACGGAATATGTAGCACTTACTTGTATATTCTCCTACTGTGAGATGTTTCCATAACACCATAGTACTTTTCTTTTGAAAAAAAGGCTATGAACATCTTTGTGCTTGTTTCCTTGGGTCTATTTGGAAAAGCTTCTCAAAGTAACTCTCTTCTATTTCTGAACTTAAAAATTATGTTGCCCATATGCAGATTTTCATTTATTCATTCAAAAATATTTAATGAGCACCTACTCTGTGCCAGGCACCGTGTTGGCATATGAGGGATAGCACAGCAAACCTATTAGCATGGGCTCTGTCCTCATGGTGGTTAGACCAGAGTGAGATGCTACAGGAACTACATATGTTGGAGAAAGTTTTGCACTAAATGATATCTAAAGTCTTATTTAATTTCAAAATTTTATAATTCAATAAAGTCAGACATGATTCTGTTAACCAAAAGGGTCTTAAAACTACAACTTTTTTTTCTCTTCCTACAGGAGTACTTATTTACTTAAAATGGGACTACAAAATGAGGCAACAACATAGAACTTAATGAGACAAAGCAACACAGGATATTAAGCTCTCACTCTCCATTAAGAAAAGAATATGCAATTCAGACAGAAAGAGTATGCAGTAGGGGCTAAGCAAATAATTGGTCTGAGAAAAATAACACCCACTGAAACGTAAGTAATAATAATTTGAACGGAAGGAAGCAATGAGGGCTTGGGCAGCTGAAAAATAGACACGTGATAAATTATTTCATAAATCAGTGACGTTAAATTGTTTCATAACTCGGGTGTCATAAAAAAATATTTCTCCATAAATCAAAGAAATCATTTAAAAGGAGCTCTTCTTTGAAAGAGAAATCAAAAAACTGCTACAGGAGATCAAAGGTAAATGGAGGGCAATGTTATATATCTGGAACCCTCCCTACTCACTGTGGGGAGGCCAGCACAAAAAAAAAAAAGAGGGGGGAAGAGAGATATCCACCCCCAAATTTGTGACGCGTTAAAACCTAGACTAGGGAAATGTGGGAGGGCAGATTTTTTTTTCCCATCCCTTTGTGCTACTCCTCACAATTTTCTTCCTCTTGGTACGTAACACTCCTTGATTTATTGCACATAGATTTATTAGATCTCTCCTGTGTGCCAAGCAATGCGCTACACATACAGAAGTGAACAAGACTGAGACTATATCAGCCCTATCAGCTCATGTTCTAGTAAGATAAAGAAGTAAGTAAATGCATAGCTAAGACAATTTTAGAATTTGATAAGAATTATAAAGAGCATGATGTGATAGTAAGTGAAAGAGGTGGAGAGAGGGTGATCAGACAAGGCCTCTCTGATTAATTTGAACTGAGACATTGGCAATGAGGATAGACCAACTCTGCAGAGAGCTAAGGAAAATATTCCAAGCTAAAATAGGTGAATATGAGCAAATGCTTGGAGGGCAGAAGGAGCTTGACATGTTTGAAGAACAGAAAGGACATCATTGTGGCAGTCGAGGAAGATTTTTGTTTTTTGAGATGGGGGATGCTGTAGGATGTTTGTGTGCTGATGGGAATTAATCATCACAGAGGTGGTGTGGGGGCCACTGCAGACAACAGAAAGAAGCCCCCAAGAAGGAAAGAAAAGATAGGACTCAGGGCACAAGTAGAGGAATTTGATTTTAAAAGAAACAGGGGCTCTTATTCCAATATGACAAAAAGAAGGCTGAGAAGATCTGAAAAACTTCATGTAACTGTATGGCTTTGGTGTTGGGAAGATGAAAGAGTTCCCCTTTGATGGCTTCCTGCTTGTCTGAATTTTTAGAAGACAAAACCCAGGCAAATCCCATGCTTTAGATGCTTCTTCTATTTCTCCTGTCCAGCAGGGTGGTAGAGACAGTGCTTGCGAAGATCCTAGTGTCCAGTCCTTAGCTTTGTGGTGGCAAGAGGCAGAGAATAGGGCACCCATTTTGTTGGTGCACTTCATAGCAGTTAAATTATGGGGCTGTCCCTGTAGTGGGAGCTTTTATCATGGTAGTCATGGTGCCATTCCGGAGCCAGGAACTTCCTAATCAGAGAAAAGCAACATAGCCTCTGGAGATGCACCCCCATGTCAATGTTACAGTTTAGTACATTGGGTTTTTTTTCCAGACCTCCCAATGATTCTTCATGTTATTTGTTACCCTGGAATAAAGTCTCTCTGCTTAAATTGTCTACATGGGATTCTCTTCTGTGGCCCATATAGTCAGAGTCCAAGATCAGTTATTCACAAGTATAGTAAACTCCCTCCAAATATGACAGGGTTGGGGTGGAGAGAAAGAAGAATTTCAGTACAGAATGTAAAGGATGTGGTGGTTTGCAGATGGCAGCAACAAGGAAGGTTTATAGTTGGTCCAATGACAGAATTTCAAAAGAGTTGTCTTGCTTAAAGGAAGAAGTAGGAGGGGTGCCTGGGTGGCTCTGTAGGGTAAGCAGCTGTCTCTTGGTTTTGATCTCAGGGTCATGAGATCAAGCCCTGCATCCGGCTCTCCGCGCTCAGAGTGGAGTCTGCTTGTCCCTCTTCCTCTGCTCCTCCCCCTGCTCTCACTCTCACACTCTCTCTTTCTCTTTCTCTCTCTCTCTCTCTCAAATAAATAAATAAAATCTTTAAAGGAAGAAGTTGGAGGGACAATGGTGACACGTAAAACATTGATCCTTCCTCTTGGACCTGAGTTGCATAAGTTTGTGTGAGAGAAAGCTACCTCCATTTGAAAGGTATCAGAGGAAACTTTCATAAAGCAAGGGGTCAAAGGGATTTCAGAAAAGGCGCAAAAATATGGGAGAGTTTGCTGATCACAAACCCTGTAGTTTAAGAGGGCATAGTGAATGGCTTTTGAATGGAAGAGGAGGGATAGGAGATTTAGTCAGAATAGAGGGTACATAGAAAGTTATGGAAGTGGGAGTCCAGAGAACAGTGAACGGTCTGGAAGCTTTGGATTTTGCTAGATGATCAAGCCAGACTAGGGTGAAGCATGAAGGAACTGGTCTTGAGTAGTCTCTTAAATGAAGAAGGATAATCAAGTTCCTGGTGCTACAGTTAGCAATGCTGTGGCTATGGAAAGTATGAGGTGGCCCCTTTTGGTTTGCCATTTGAAACCTAAATGAATACATGCATTTTTACAGTAACTCCTGCTCTATTCATTGAAGAATAACTTCACTTTCTTTAATCCTGCCTACAGAATTAGCACAACAAGTAAACAACAAACAGAAGACTTTTTTTTTTTTTGAGTGAGAACACCTTTACACATTAAGGGATTAATTCTACGTTAACTCTCACTGGACTATGTTCCTTTCCCACTCTTGGCATCCACTGCCATATCTGGCATAGAATCAATGCCCATTAGTTCTTTGTTGGATGAATAAATATATTAACAGAACCATGTCTTAGGGAAAAAAATTAGACTGATAGGCATCAGAGAAATCTATACTTTAAATAGACTCTTCCCCAGTACCTAAGTCACTTTCTGCTCAAAAGTCAGAGAATTAGATAAACAAACAGACACAGACAGGTAACTGAGACCAGGAAGAAAGGGAGCTGCAGGGCCCTAAACTAGTGATCAATAATGCTGAGTCTAAATACCTAACTAACATCTTACTGAGCTTTAGATTCCAGGGGGAAGTCACATGAGTATCTGGCTTATAAGAAAGGATCCCAACTAAAAAGACAGTCTCCTCAACAAATAGTGTTGGGAAAACTGGTCAGTACATGCAAAAGAATGAAACTGGACCACTTTTCACACTATACACAAAAATAAACACAAAATGTATTAAAGACCTAAATGTGAGACCCGAAACCATAAAAATCCTAGAAGAGAGCACAGGCGATAATGTCTCTGACATCAGCCATAGCAACATTTTTTTAGATTTGTCTCCTGAGGCAAGGGAAATAAAAGCAAAAATGAACTATTGGGACTACATCAAAATAAAAAGCTTCTGCACAGCAAAGGAAACAATAAACAAAACCAAGAGGCAACCTATAAATGGAAGAAGATATTTGCAAATGACATATCCAATAAAGGGTTAGTATCCAAAATATATAAAGAACTTCTACAATTCAACACTCTAAAAACAAATAATCCAATTAAAAAATGGACAAGAGAAATGAACAGACATTTCTCCAACGAAGACATCCAGATGGCCAACAGACACATGAAAAGATGCACAACATCACTCATCATCAGGGAAATGCAAATCTACATGGCAAAACTACAATGAGATATCATCTCACACCTGTAGGAATGGCTAAAATGAACAATACAAGAAACAACAAGTGTTGGCCAGGATGCAGAGAAAAAGGAACCCTCTTGCATTGTTGGTAGGAATGCAAACAGGTGCAGCCACTGTGGAAAACTTTATGGAGATTCCTCAAAAAGTTAAAAATAAAACTACCCTGTGATCCAGTATTTGCACTACTGGGTATTCACCCCCAAAATACAAAAACACTAATTCAAAGGGATACATGCACCCATATCTATGTTTATTGCAGCATTATTTACAATAGTCAAACTATGGAAGCAGCCCAAGTGCCCATCTATAGATGAGTGGATAAAGAAGATGTGATATTTATATGTATACACACACACACACACACATATATATATATGCACATATACATCCACACAATGGAATATTATTCAGCCATAAAAATAATGAGATCTTGCCATTTGCAACAACATGGATGGAGCTAGAGTCTATAACGCTAAGTGAAATAAGTCAGTCATAGGCAAATACCATATGATTTCACTCAACTGTGGAATTTAAGAAACAAAACAAATGAGCAAAGGAAAAAAAGGGAAAGGAAAACCAAGAAACAGACTGTTAACTATAGAGAATAAATTGATGGTTACCTGAGGGAGGCGGATGAGGGGATGGGTTTGAAATAAGTGATGGAGATTAACACGTGCAATTGTGATGAGCAGCAGGTGATGTATGGACATGTTGAATCACTATACTGTACACCTGAAGCTAGTATAACACTGTATGTTAACAATACTGGAATTAAGATGGAGGGAGGAAGGAAGGAAGGGGAGGAGGGGAGGGGAGGGAAGGGGGAGGAAAGGAGGAGGGAAGGGGGGAGGGAAGGAGGAGGGAGGGAAGGGAGGGAGGAAGCAATGGACCGAGAAAAGGAGGGAAGAATCCATCTCTTGTAAGCCTCCTTGACCTGTAGAGGAACATTGTACTATGACTGTTACCAGTTGTAAAAAAAAAAAAAAAGAAGAAGAAGAAGAAAGAAAGAAAGAAAAGGAAAGAAAAAAGGAAAGAAAAGAAAAAGAAAAGTAAAAAGAATGAACGGAAGAAAAAAAAACCCTAAATTGTTCCAATATTTCTCCTTAGTACAAAATGGTGACAGAGGATGTCATTGTTCATTGTGCCTTATATAATTGCTGTCAAGTGGTGATTAATAACATTCTTTCTAATGAAAGTACTTCTCTCAGTTTTGAAAATCACAACCATTTGGCTTAGAAAAACTTCGACAGAGAATGTGAATTGGAAATGCACCCATCTTACAACTACCTTCCATGACAGGCCACAGAACCTCTGAGGACCTCATTCTTTTACCCAATAAGAATTCAGAAAGACAGATGGATTGAAATAAGCTTAATGTTCAAATGTTTTCAAATGTCCCTATGGGAACATGTGTTTTCATGGTAACATATGAAAGTTAGTGAAGTACTCTTCTAAGTACCTGCAAATGAAAAGATAGCATCCCATTGTCTTTCATTAAATTGGTGTTTCTGTGAGTAAAGAAGGGCTGAGACTTTTTATTCTGCCATCTTGCTGATGTCTGTTTGTTTTTATGTTAAAATTACCTAGGAATTTCTATTACAACAGCAAATAGAACAATTGTCTTATGTCCAATAGAGTTTCTCCAGCTTAATCATAGAGCTGTTAAATGAAGGGATAAAAAGGAATAAAGCTTTTTAGATGGAAGAAAAGTTTCAAGATGTATATAACACTCCCAGTATAAATGTAAAATGGGGAAGTCTTTCTTTTCCAGTGTACTTATTAAGTACAGGGCTCTGGAAACAGACTTTCAGAAACTGAATCCCAGCTCTGACCCTTGTTACCTTTTTGACTTTGGACATGTTACTTAATCTGCTTCTTAGTTTTTTTACTTATAAAATACCAACAGTAAAACTCCTTACCTTATAAAATTTAGGGGAATATTATATAAATTTATATCTTTTAAAACTAGAATGGTACATAGCATTAACATAGCAAATGCTACAAGTGAGTTATAATTATTATCAGAATTTCATTAAAGGAATTTTAATTCCTTCTTAGAAATACATTTAGCTTTTGTTTGAGACAAGTTAGTTCAGAGTCACACATTCTTTTATTATACAAATTATTATAATTTGTGAAATATCTAAATAAATTTGGTGAACAAGTGAAGCATAATAAATAATACTCAAGATAAAGAGGAAATTTAAAAAGATGAAAACCTTAATCGTTTGAAGGTAGGAAATTACCATTGTCATTGACATCTGACAAAATTCCATTTGTTTAATAAGTCAGCAATGAAGACTATAAATAGAAAACAAAGTAATCACTGGTTTAGAAGTCTGAGTAAAGATTTGTTGAGTCTCCGCACCTGAGACTGTACCAACAGAGATTGAAAAAAGGAAAAGGTTACTCATTTGTCATTAAAATGCCTGAAATGTTTGATATTGACATTTAGGAATCCACAGACTTTATCCTATTCTACATTTAAAATGGATTTATGGCACATTGACATAATTAAAATGATTTAACTTTTGCTCCATTTCAGTCTCTCCTAAATATTCCCGAAGCTGCCTTGTGTGAGTGGCTCTGCTGGAGCTGAGAAATGTGGCTGACACTGTTGAGGTCCTACATAGCTACTACCTCTATACTCAGCCATCTTTCTTCTTAGTGCAACTCCATTACTTTTCAGATGTCGGGCAGCCATGTACTTCAGAGCAAATTGGTCCCCTTTTCATTTGAAGGGGTGAGCCTTGATGAATCTAAAGCAATCATGGAACTCCTAATCCCCCTTGCAGCAATTGCTTTCATTACAGGCATACCATACAATTCTGACCATTGAGATATTGAGAAGAAGCATTCCTGGGAATCTTCTAGGAAAAGTTTCCTCATCTTCAAAAGAGGCACAGAGAAGAGTTATTCTCTTCTCTGGCTCTCAACATACTTGAATAAAGACATAGTGCTCACAGTCTGCCAATGTCAATCGTAAGAAGAAATGTCTGAGGATATACAAGCCAAAATACCATTACGGAATTTCCAGAATCCATTTAAGAAGTTGCAGGACCCCCACACAAGCACAAAGCCAAGAAAACCCCCACTGAAATGGGTTAGGAGAGCAATTTCACTTTACTAATGTCAGCCCTTTTCAAAAGCAGGCACAAGTGAGCACCAGGAGAGAAGGGTGCCTACTCACTTCTCCTCCCTTAGAGAGGAAAAGGAACTTGCATCCAGCAATTGGGCTTTGTAAAGGGCTGCTCAAAGGACTCGTTTCTGTCTTGCCTCATTCAGAGCACTGGTGGACCAGCATAGTTTGGATGCCAAGGTCGCTGAGAGCATACGAGTTGAGGGCAGCTTGCTGTGACCAGTACAGCTACACAGTCGGGAGAAGATAGTCTCTTTAATAAATGGTGTTGGCAAAACTGGATATCCACAGGCTAAAGAATGAAACTGAACCCTTATCTTACACTATACACAAAAATATACTCAAAATGGATTAAAGCCTTAAACATGAGACTTAAAACTGTCAAACTCCTAGAAGAAAACACAGGGGAACAGCTCTGTAACATTGGTCTTGGCAGTGATTTCTTGGATACAAACAAAAGCACAAGGAACAAAGCAGAAGTAGACAAGTGGGACTGTATCCAACTGAAAAGTTCTGCACAGCAAAGGAAATGATCATTTCAACCTATGGAGTGAAAAAAAAAATAATCGCATACCATTTATCTGATAAGGGGTTAATACCTAAAATATGTAAGAAACTCATACAACTCAATAGTAAAACAAACAAGCAGCCAAACAAATGACCCATTTAAAAATTAAGCAAAATACTTGAATATTTTCCCAAAGAAGACAAACAAATGGCCAACAAGTATATGAAAAGATGCACAAGTTCATTAATTATCAGGAAAACGCAAGTCAAAACTACTTTATACTTTATACCTCTTAATTTATACCTGTTAGGACAGCCATTATCTCCCTCCAAAAAAGCAAGAAAAAGGTTTTTTAATTAAATTAAATTAAAAATGAAAGAAAATAAGTGTTGGCAAGGATGCAGAGAAATTGGACCCATGTTCACTGTTGGTGGGAATGTAAACGTGTAGAGCTGCTATGGAAAATAGTATGGAGGTTACTCAAAAAATTAAAAACAGAACTACCATGTGATCCAGGAATCCCCTTTCTGGGTATTTATCCAAAATAATTAAAATCAGGATCTCAAAGAGATATTGACACTATCATGTTCATTGCAGCATTATTCCTTATAGCCCAAAGGTGATAACAACCTAAATATCTGTTGATGGATGAACAGACAAACAAAATGCGGTATACAATACAAATACATTATTCAGCCCTAAAAAAGAAAAATGTGTCATAAGCTACAACATGGGTAAACTTGGAAGACATTATGCTAAGTGAAATAAGCCAGTCACGGAAGGACAAATACTGCATGATTCCACCTAGGTAAGTTGTTTAAAGTAGTGAAACTCATAGAAGCAGAAAATAGAACAGTGGTTTCCAGGGGCAGGGGCAGGGGCAGGGGTAGGGGGTGGGAAGTTGCTATTCAATGGGTATAGAGTTTCAGTCATGCAAAATGACAAAGTTCTAGAGATGTGTTATACAATATGGTGCTTGTAGTTAGCAATACTGTTCTGTACACTTAAAAATCCATTAAGAGGGTAGATCTCATTACGTATTTTTTGCTACAATAAAACAAACAGGCAAGGGTCTCTGAAAAAAGTTGCACAAAAGCAGTAGCTGCGCTTATTGCAATTCTATCTTCAGCTTCTTAATATTTGCCTAGGCCAAAACCACCTGTTTGTCTCCAAGTTACAAGCATTCACCAAACAATGGCAAAGCAGAAAGGTACAAAAGCTGGGTTTTTTCAAGTGACTCTTGTCAAGAAATTTATTCCCTCTAAATCTAGTTCCTTGAATCAGCCAACTTGTCCCCCACCCTCAATATTAAGAGTCTCTGGCTCTGCTCAGTTGGCCTCTCTACCTGGGATACCTTAACCTCACTCCTTGGTAAGTATCCTACCCAGTCATTAAGATTTCTCACTGGGAAACTACCTCCTCCCCAAGGCAGAATTGGTTAACAATCTCAAATTTCATCCACATCCATAGTTCCTTCTGAGGTGTTTGGCCACATCTGTATGATTTCATTAAACTTGAGGGGAAAGTATAAACTAGAATTCTCACAGTTTGCCTTAGGAAAGGTCAGGCTCTTCTGAAAACAGGCTAAATGCCTTTTACATTTAACCCATGGAATCAAACATGACTTATGTATTCAAGTCACAGCTAAAATTAGGATCACAGAATTCACCATACTGAAATTTTTAACAGGATAAAAACAAACAAACAAAAATGAACAGAATAAAGAATCAGACATTAAGTAGGAATATCCTGTAGATTGACCAAAATGATGGTTGATGATTTTCACTCTCATTTTTTATTGGAGCTCAGGGCAGAGCTCAAATCAAACACTAAGTGAAATGGAAGAGCTCCATTAATCAATGGTACAGGACAAGACATGGGCCTGGGCTTTCTTGGTCTGAGACTAATCCAGTGAAAGCCAAGGGACTGATTCAGTGAAGGACCAGATATATTGGTTGATGTGTGTTCCCACCAGACAAACATCACCAGTTGTGTTGCATACTATTTATGACATTCTCATTTAAGCTCCACACACGAAGAATTACCAGTCTTTTGTTGTTTTTCCTGTCGTATTCCTTTCTCTTATATGACCTGGTCCCTTATTGTTGCTCAATAAATATTGGTTCAATAAATAAATAGATCACTTGCAAATAAAGTTTGGATATTGGCACTTTTTTCTTGTCATGGATTGACGCTGACTGATAATCACAAGAGAGGCTGGAGAGCCAGAACCAAGATCTCCAGGATTAAACTTAACACTGTCTCAGAGGCTGTCAACTGGTGTTGCTGGAATGCATCCAGCCTATAGACCTGTTGTCTTTGACTAGAATGTTTTATAACAAAATTGTACCTTAATTAAACACTACAGGATTTCCCATACAAACCTGGATTTGAAGGACCCTTTCTTGCCATTGGAGTTGGGCCAGCAGGCTTCGTCTGGCTTGGTTCTCCTAATGTCAGGGGGCTCTGTTTTTTTCCAAGGGCTGACAGAGTGTTCAGGAAGCAAACAAATTTTTCCCCTGTGTTCAATAGCATCAACCTTGAGATGAACACTCTGCATGGGAGTTACAGGATTCCTTTAAGTCACATTTGCCATAGTCAAAATTCTTCCAGGAGTGTGGATGGTCCAATGCATCCTTCTGTGCTCTTTCTTTGCATTCATTGGGCAGTATGTGTCCCACAGACATCTCAAACCAATCCAACTAGCTGGGATGGAAGGGGCCCCTGTATGGGCACTCTGGTTGTGGAATGCACTGGTCATAGTGATTTTCTGGCTATGAACATGATTACCTTACCTGGCTGCCAGAACTATCTTGTAGCAAGAACAATCAACTTGAGGCATGTGACTTGACCTTTCTGAGTCTGTTTCCACTTCTGTGAAATCAAGAGAATGACAACTCACAGAGGTGTTGGGAAGATTCAACGAAACACTAGCACCTCAAGCTCAGGGCCTGCCACACAGTGAGCACACAGTAGATGTTAGCACTCTTCCTGCTAACATTTCTTTTTTCTTTTTACCTTTTGACCCCCTTCACCCATGTCTCCTACCCCCTGCCTCTTGCGTCTGGCAACCACCAATCTGTTTTCTGTATCTCTAAACTTGGTTTGGGTTTTAGGGTTTCTTGTTTTTTGTTTTGTTTTGTTTTTTAGATTCCACATAAAAGAGAAATCATACAGCATTTGTCTTTCTCTGACTTACTTCACAAACATAATGTTCTCAAGGTCCATCCATGTTACTGCCAATGGCAAGATTTTATTCTTTTTTATGGCTGAATAATATTCCATAGTGTATATTAATATGTAGGTGTACCACAATTTCTTTATTCATTCATCCATTGATGGACACCTTGGTTCGGTTTATGTATCCTGACTATTGTAAATAATGCTACAATGAACATGGAGGTGCATATATCTTTCTGAGTTAGCGTTTTTGCTTTCTTTGGATAAATACCCAGAAGTAGAATTGCTGGATCATGTGGTAGTTCTACTTGAGCAATCTCTATGCTGTTTTCCATAGTGGCTGAACCAATATAGACTTCTGCCAACAGTGCACAAAGGTTCCTTTTCCTTCATATCTTTGCCAATACTTGTTATTTCTCGTCTTTTTTGATAACAGCCATTTTGAGAGATGTGAGGTGATATCCCATTGTAGTTTTGATTTGCGTTCCCTGATGATTAATGATGTTGACTATCTTTACATGTACCTATTGGTCATCTCTATGACTTCTTTGGAAAAGTGTCTATTCAGATCCTCTGCCTATTTTTTATTGGATTTTTGTTGTTGTTGCTATTGAGTTATGCAAGTTCTTTATACATTTTGTATATTAGCCCCTTGTCAGATATACGATTTGCAAATGTTTTCTCTCATCCAATAAGTTGCCTTATCATTTTGTTGATAATTTCCTTTGCTGTGAAGAAGCTTTTTAGTTTGATGTAGTCCCATTTTTTTTATCTTTCCTTTTGTTCCTTTTGCTTTTGATGTCAGAATCAAAAAATCACTTCCAAGACCTATGTCAAGAAGCTCATTTCCTTTCTACCAAACATTCAAAGAAGAAATAATACCTATTCTCCTAAAGCTACTTCAAAAAATAGAAACAGAAGGAAAGCTACCAAACCTCATTCTATGAGGCTAATATTACCTTGATCCCCAAACCAGGCAAAGACCCCCTCAAAAAGGAGAATTACAGACCGATTTCTCTAATGAATATGGATGCCAAAATCCTCAACAAGATCCTTGCTAATAGAATCCAACAGTACATTAAAAGGATTATCCATCATGACCAAGTGGGATTCATACCTGGGATGCAAGCATGGTTCAACACTCGCAAATCAATCAATGTGATACATCATATCAACAAGAAAAGACTCAAGAACCATATGATCCTCTCAATTGATGCAGAAAAAGCATTTGACAAAATACAGCATCCTTTCCTGATTAAAACCCTTCAGAGTGTAGGAATAGAGGGTACATTTCTCAATCTCATAAAAGCCATCTATGAAAAGCCTACTGCAAGCATTATTCTCAATGGGGAAAAGCTGGAAGCCTTTCCCTTAAGATCAGGAACACGACAAGGATGCCCACTCTCGCCACTATTATTCAACATAGTACTAGAAGTCCTTGCAACAGCAATCAGAAGACAAAAAGGGATCAAAGGTATCCAAATCGGCAAAGAAGAAGTCAAACTGTCTCTCTTTGCAGATGACATGATACTCTATATGGAAAACCCAAAGGAATCCACTCCCAAACTATTAGAAGTTATAGAACAATTCAGTAAGGTGGCAGGATACAAAATCAATGCCCAGAAATCAGTTGCATTTCTATACACGAATAACGAGACTGAAGAAAGAGAAATTAGGGAATCCATCCCATTTACAATAACACCAAAAACCATGCGTTACCTTGGAATTAACTTAACCAGAGACGTAAAGGACCTATATGCTAGAAACTATAGATCACTTTTGAAAGATATTGAGGAAGACATAAAAAGATGGAAAAATATTCCATGCTCATGGATTGGAAGAATTAACATAGTTAAAATGTCCATACTACCCAGAGCAATCTACACTTTCAATGCTATCCCGATCAAAATACCGAGGACATTTTTCAAAGAACTGGAACAAATAGTCCTTAAATTTGTATGGAACCAGAAAAGGCCCCGAATCTCCAAGGAACTGTTGAAAAGGAAAAACAAAGCTGGGGGCATCACAATGCCGGATTTCGAGCTGTACTACAAAGCTGTGATCACAAAGACAGCATGGTACTGGCACAAAAACAGACACATCGACCAATGGAACAGAATAGAGAACCCAGAAATGGACCCTCGGCTCTTTGGGCAACTAATCTTTGATAAAGCAGGAAAAAACATCCGGTGGAAAAAAGACAGTCTCTTCAATAAATGGTGCTGGGAAAATTGGACAGCTACATGCAAAAGAATGAAACTTGACCACTCTCTCACACCATACACAAAAATAAACTCCAAATGGATGAAAGACCTCAATGTGAGACAGGAATCCATCAAAATTCTAGAGGAGAACATAGGCAACAACTTCTATGACATCGGCCAGAGCAACCTTTTTCACGACACATCTCCAAAGGCAAGAGAAATAAAAGATAAAATGAACTTATGGGACTTTATCAGGATAAAGAGCTTCTGCACAGCCAAGGAAACAGTCAAAAAAACTAAGAGACAGCCCACGGAATGGGAGAATATATTTGCAAAGGACACCACAGATAAAGGACTGGTATCCAAGATCTACAAAGAACTTCTCAAACTCAATACACGAGAAACAAATAAACAAATCATAAAATGGGCAGAAGATATGAACAGACACTTTTCCAATGAAGACATACAAATGGCTAACAGACACATGAAAAAATGTTCAAAATCATTAGCCATCAGGGAAATTCAAATCAAAACCACACTGAGATACCACCTTACGCCAGTTAGAATGGCAAAGATAGACAAGGCAAGAAACAACAATTGTTGGAGAGGATGTGGAGAAAGGGGATCCCTCCTACATTGTTGGTGGGAATGCAAGTTGGTACAGCCACTCTGGAAAACAGTGTGGAGGTCCCTTAAAAAGTTAAAAATTGAACTACCCTATGACCCAGCCATTGCACTACTGGGTGTTTACCCCAAAGATACAGACGTAGTAAAGAGAAGGGCCATATGCACCCCAATGTTCATAGCTGCATTGTCCACAATAGCCAAATCATGGAAGGAGCCGAGATGCCCTTCAACAGATGACTGGATTAAGAAGCTGTGGTCCATATATACAATGGAATATTACTCAGCTATCAGAAAGAACGAATTCTCAACATTTGCTGCAACATGGACGGCACTGGAGGAGATAATGCTAAGTGAAATAAGTCAAGCAGAGAAAGACAATTATCATATGATTTCTCTCATCTATGGAACATAAGAACTAGGATGATCGGTAGGGGAAGAAAGGGATAAAGAAAAGGGGGGTAATCAGAAGGGGGAATGAAACATGAGAGACTATGGACTATGAGAAACAAACTGAAGACTTCAGAGGGGAGGGGGTGGGGGAATGGGATAGACTGGTGATGGGTAGAGGAGGGCACGTATTGCATGGTGCACTGGGTGTTATATGCAACTAATGAAGCATCAAACTTTACATCGGAATCTGGGTATGTACTGTATGGTGATTAACATAATATAATAAAATAAATTTTAAAAAAAAGAAGCTCATTTCCTATGTTTTCTTCTAGCAGTTTTATGGTTTTACATCTTACATTCAAGTCTTTAATCCATTTTCAGTTAATTTCTGTGTATGGTGTAAGAACATTGTTAATAGGTGTGTTCCTTCAACTAATTGCTTAATCTCTGAAGCCTTCATTCCCATATCCTTGAAAGGGGAATTACAGCTCACAGATACATGTGAGGTTGAAATAAGAAATTTATGTACCTAGCAGAATCCATGGCACGTAAGAATTGTTGAATAGAATTATTTGCTTTTCCCCTTAATTTACTGTTTTAATTACTGCAACTATTATTTAAAGCACTGTTACGAGTTTTTGATAATATAAAAGCCATTCTCTTTAATGGTAGTCTTCTTAGAGCAGTGAAAAATTCTTCAAATTCTGTGTTAATTAAATGAGTATCAGTTGTGGGAAGTTTTAATAATTAATTTACTTATTTTTTAAAGAAAAATCAAATATACTTTTCCAGGTAGAGATTCTTTTCTTGCTGCTTGGTTCTTCAGCATTATTTTTTAATCCTTTGAATCCTTTATAGAATCCTTCTTAATAGTAAATCATTCTTGGGACAGATCCAAGATACCCAATGGCTTCTTCAGGCCAACAGTTTAAGCATAGGATTCCAGAGTTATCTTCATTCTCAAATGAATCTAAATTTACCTATGTATACAGATGTCTAAGTCACCTACAAACTTATCCTTGCCAGTGACAACCATAACAGATTTCAGGATTACTGGCCACTATTTTGTCTGTATGGCAGCTAACACTGTGTAAGTGTGTACTTACAAAGTAGCACATGGAAGCTTCAATGACAATGATGAATTCACAGCTGTGTTTCCTCTTGTACATAATTAGAGCCTCAAGAAATAATCTATTTTAACATGAACAAGATTCTCTTTGCAAAAGAAGACAGATGGAGCCAAGAAGGCAAATAAGAATAGTGTGATTTTGGCAATGATCATTTCAACATGCATTATAAAAAATTTACACAAATCTTTCCCAGTTTGAGATGTAAAAGGGTCATGTTTACCACATTGAAAAGTTAATTTTCCACATTTTCCACACCAAAAATTAGTTTTGCATCATATTTTTAAATTAAAAAAAATGTTCTAGCTATTAGTAAACATAATGATAGTTATCCTAAGTATCACTGCTCTGGCAATTATGGTTCTGTCTACCCAGTGCTACCGCTTATCATACTTAGATAGTAACGGGCATAGGTAAAAGTGTGCCTGATCTAAGCATTGCCTCTTTATTTTTTTATTGCAGTGACTGGCTCAGGTGTGGCTCATAACAAGTTGAGCAAATCAGAGGCTATTTCTGGCCCTTTCCTAAATGGAATTAGCAAACTCTCTTTTCCTTGTTGGAACATAGGTGGAGCCTCAAAGCTCCTGGCTGTCATATTCCCATCCATGATATGGTACAAATGATGGATAAAATGTGGAGAATCCTGGAAGTCAACTCTGGTGTTCAAGTCCTAAGTATCTCCAGTGTTGTCAAGTTCTAGTAGCTCTTCCTTCAACTGCATGAACTATCCCAGTCTTATTCTAATAGATACTCCATTTTTGCTAAAACTAATTTGAGTTGAATTTCAGGTCTTACTAATGGAAGAGTATGTAAAAACTCCACATCATTGCACTAGTTTCTGGGACCAGTTACCCTCAAGTGAATGAGTTATTTTGTATTTATTGGTTTGAAAACTAAAGTGTGGTTGCTTTCTGTTTTAGCTCACAGAAGGAAAGCACACGATGCTTTGTTTTGCCAGGCAAATGAAAAAAATTGGTTTGAAATATTCTTCCCATAGAGGAGACCATTTGAAATTTATCATGCATTACAGGAAATGAGACTAGAAATAACTCCAATTGATGTCATCTTCATGCAATTTTCATTTCTGTTCACATTTCTCTATATAATGTGTCAAGAAAAGGAACGATTGTAATCTTTCAAAATACAGCAAAAAGAGTGGTGTATTTTTGTTTTAATACACAATCCCCTGCTGGTTTCTAAAGTGAGTTGACCCTGGATAGGATGCCTTGCTTACTGAACTGGCTGATACATGGGAGTACACAACAGAGAAAGAAGAAACTAAAGAGAGACAACACAAGAGCATATCTGGAAATAAGAAATGGCTGGGAGACAATGGGTACAGACGTGGTTGAAGTGGATTTTGGCTGAGGAAGAATTCCTAAAAAAGGAGTGTGGAAGTGTTTAATGGGGATTTTGCTCACGTATTGTTAAGTGGGCTATAATGCCATAACTTTCTCCTCTATCAATAACATTCTCAGTAACCCATATCCCTTGCTAATGTTTTGTGGAGTTGGATTTGCTTTTGCAGGCTGTGACAAAGGGTCATTTCTTGATTCAGTGTGGTCACAGGGCAAAATATCCCCAAGAGATTTCCCATGAGTACCTGGTCACATCTGTTTTCAGTTATAAATAATAATTGTTATTCATAATGCATAGGTCAGATCATTAGAAATTGGACACTTCCATCTTTTTTTTTTTAAAGATTTTATTTATTTATTTGACAGAGATAGAGACAGCCAGCGAGACAGGGAATACAAGCAGGGGGAGTGGGAGAGGAAGAAGCAAGCCCATAGCGGAGGAGCCTGATGTGGGGCTCGATCCCACAACGCCGGGATCACGCCCTGAGCCGAAGGCAGATGCTTAACCGCTGTGCCACCCAGGCGCCCCTGGACACTTCCATCTTTTAATCTCAAATTCTGGAACTGTTTGCATTAAGTACTGTTAATTTTTTCAAGATTTTATTTTTTAAATTATTTTTTAGTAATGGGATTATCATCTCAAGTGTTTTCTGCATGCATTTTTTATTTAATAAATTTGGCATGTTACATTTTGTAAATTGAAGATGTACACTGTATTACTTTGATACATTTAGATATTGTAATATAATTGCAATTGAAACAATATTTATTACATTATATCATTATAGTACAATGTTATTGTCTATATTCATTATACTGTGCATTAGATCTCTATGGCCTATTTACTACTACTTACAAGTTTGTATCTTATTTTTTTTTAAGATTTTATTGATTTATTTCAGAGAGAGAGAGTGCATGCAAGCATGAGTGGGGAGTGGGGACAGAGGGAGAGGGAGGAGCAGACTCCCCGCTGAGCAGGGAGCCTGATGCAGGGCTCAATCCTAGGACCCTGGGATCATGACCTGAGTGGAAGGCACACACTTAACTGACTGAGCCACCCATGTGCCCCACAAGTGTGTATGTTAAACACCATCAATCTTATCCCCTCCACCCTACCCCCATCTCCTGGTAACCACCACCTTAGTCCCTAGTTTTTTACAGGCTTGTCTTTTTCAACAACCAAACATGCCAGCTGCACCACAAAGATGCCTAGGTTTGATTTTTTTAGATTTCACATACAAGTGATATCACACGGTACTTGTCTTTCTCTGACTTATCTTGCTTAGCATAATGTGCTCATGGAACATTCCTGTTGTCTCAAATGTCAGGATATCCTCATTTCTCATGGCTGAATAATATTCAATTGTATATATATATATATATATATATATATATATATATATACCACATCTTTTTTTTTTTTAATCTTTATCCATGGATGGGCATTTGGATTGTTTCCATATCTTGGCTATTGTGAATAATACTGCAATAAACATGAGTGTGCATGTATCTCTTTGAAATAATTTTTTTACTTCCACCCAGAAGTGGAATTACTGGATCGTCTGGTAGATCTATTTTTAATTTTCTGTGGAACCTTTACATTGTTTTCCATAGTGGTTGGACTAATTTACATTCCCACCAACAGTGTGTGAGGATTCCCTTTTAACCACATACTCACCAGCACTTATCTCTTTTCTTCTTAATGACAGCCATTCTAACAGGTATAAAGTCATATCTCATTGTAGTTTTTATTTGCATCTCCCTGATGATTAGTGATGTTGAACATCTATCTTTTCATGTGCCTTGTGACCATTATGATATCCTCTTTGGAAAATGTCTACTTAGTTCTTCTGCCCATTTTTAAACTAATTGTTTGGGGGGTTTTGTTATTAAGTTGTGTTAGTTCTTTATATTTTTTGGATATTAACCCTTATCCAACACATGATTTACAAAATTTTTTCCATTCTCTAGGCTACTGTTTTATTTTTTAAAATTGTTTCTCTTGCTATGAAGAACTTTCTGAGTTTAATGTAGTCCCATTTGTTGATTTTTGCTTTTGTTGGTTCCACTTTTGGCTTCATGTCCAAAAAATCATTGCCAAAGCCAGTAACTATGAGCTTCTTCCCGATGTTTCCTTCTAGGACTTTTATGTTATCAGGTCCATATTTGATCCATTTTAATAGTTGTGAGTAGTGTGAGATAGGGGTCCAATTTCACTATTCTACATATGTTTCTCCAGTTTTCCCAGCACTATTTGTTGAAAAGACTATCTTTCCCCCGTTGAGTGTTCTTAACACTCTTATTGAATATTAGTTGGCAATATATATGAGGATTTTATTCTGGGGTCTCTATTCTGTTCTATTGGTCTATGTGTTTATTTTTGTTCCATGACCACACTGTTTTATTACTATAGCTTTGTAGTATAGTTTGAAATCAGGAAATGTGGTACCTCCAGCTTTGTACTTTTTTTCAGGATTTCTTTGGTTATTCAGTGTCTTTTGTGGTTGCATACAAAATTTAGGATTGTTTATCCTATTTGAGTGAAAAAAATGTCTTTTGTATTTTGATGAGGATTATGTTGCATCTGTAAATAGCTTTGGGTAATATAGCAAATTTAACAATATTTATTCTTCCAATCCATGAACATACAATATCTTTCCATTTGTTTGTACCTTCTCCAACTTCTTTCAGCAAAGTCTCATAGTTTTCATTGTAGAGGTCTTTGACTTCCTTAGTTAAATTTATTCCTAAGTATTTTATTATTTGTGATGTCATTGTGATTAGAATAGTTATCTTTATTTCTTTTCCCAATGCCTCATCATTGGTGTAAAGGAATGCCACTGATTTCTCTAAGTTGATTTTGAAACCTACCACATTACTATAATAATTGATTAATTTCAACAGTTTCTTGATTGACTCTTTGGAATTTCCTATATATAAGATCACATCATCAGTCAATACCAACAATTTTACTTCTCCCTTCCCAGTTCAGACGTCTTTTATTTCTTGTCTTGCTCAACTGCTCTCACTAGGACTTCCAGTACTATATTGAATAGGAGTGGTAATAAAGGGCAAATTTGTCTTGTTCCTGATCTCAAAGAAAATGTTTTCAATTTTTCTCTATTGGGTATAATGTTAGCTGTAGATCTGTTGTATATAGCCTTTATTATATTGTGGTATATTTCTTCTATACCCAATCTATTAAGGGTTTTTATTATGGAAGATGTTTGTCAAATTCTTTTTTCTTTTTGCATCTATTGAGATTATCATGTGGTTTTATCTTTCATTTTATTGATGTGATAAATTATGTTTATTGATTTGTGTATGTTAAACCATCCTTGCATCTCAAGGATAAATTCCACTTGGTCGTGATGTATAATCCTTTTAATGTGCTCTTGAATTCAATTTGCTAATATTTTGTTGACAATTTTTGCATCTATATTCATCAAGGATATTGATCTATACAGTAGTCCTGCCTTACGCAATGTTGTTTTCTGTGGCTTCAGTTACGTATGGTCAACTGCAGTCCAGAAACAGATGATTCTCCTTCTGACATATCATCAGAAGGTCAATAGTAACCTAAGTCACAATGCCTACATCATTCACCTCACTCCATCTCACAACACCACAAGAAGAAGGGTGTGTACAGTACAAGAAGATATTTTGAGAGATAGAGAGTGACCATATTCACATAACTTTATTACAGTATATTGTTATAATTGTTTTATTTTATTATTAGTTGTTAATCACTTACTGTGCCTCATTTAAAAATTATTTATAATAGGCATGTATGTACAGAAAAAAAACATAGTGTATGTAGGGCTCAGTACTATTCCACAACTTCATGTATCCACTGGGGGCCCTGGAACATATACCCCATGGATAAGCAGGAATACTGTAGTTTTCTTTTTTGGTGGTATCCTTATCTGGTTTTGGCATCAAGGTAAAAATAGCTGTGTAGAATACATTTGGAAGTTTTTTCTCTTCCTCGATATTTTGGAAGACTTTGAAGAAGATTGGTGTTAATTCTTTAAGTGTTTGGTAGAATTTGCCAGTGAAACTGCCTGGTCCTGGAGTTTTCTTGGCTGGGAGGTTGAGGTGGGGTTTTGTTTGTTTTGTTTGTTTTATTACTGACTCAATCTCTAGACTTGTTATTGATCTGCTCAGATTTTCCATTTCTTCCTGATTCCATCTTGGTAGGTTGTGTGTTTCTAGCAATGTATCCATTTCTTTTAGGTTATGAAATTTCTTGGCATATAATTATTCATAGTAGTCTTATAGTTCCCTATATTTCTATAGTATCAGTTGTAGTGTTTCCTCTTTCATTTCCAATTTCATTTATTTGAGTCATCTCTATTTTTCCTTTGTTTGGCTAGCTAAAGTTTTGTCAATTTTGTTTATCTTTTCAAAGAACCAGCTTTAATTTCATTGATCCTTTCTATTGTTTTGGGGGGGGGAGTTGGTGTCTCATTTTTAGTATTTTTTTTCCTGTTAACTTTAGGTTTAACGTGTTCCTCTCTTTCTAATTCCTTGAGGTGTAAAGTTAGGTTTGAGATCTTCCTAGTTCCTTAATGTATGTGTTTATTGCTATAAACTTTCCTCACAGAACTGCTTTTGCTGCATCCCATGAAATTTGATATGTTGTATTTTCATATTTGTTTCAAGATAGTTTTTTTTTCCCCCTTTTGATTTCTTTTTTGACCTATTAGCTGTTTGGACATGTGTTGTTTAGTTTCCACATATGTGAAGATCTATTCACTTTCTTCTCACTGTTGATTTCTAGTTTCATTCCACTGTGGTCAGAGATGATATTGGTATGATTTCAATCTTCTTAACTTTACTAAGATTAGTTTTGTGGCCTATCATATGATGTATAATGGCAAATTCTTCATGTGCACTTGAGAAGAATGTGTATTCTGCTGCTGTTGAACATAATGTTCTATATATGCCTATTAAGTTTATTGGTTCTAAAGTGTGGTTCAATTCAGACATTTCCCTGTTGATTTTCCATCTAGATAATATAGCCATTGCTGATAGTGGGATATGGAAGTTTCCTAATACTATAGTATTGTTGTCTATTTCTCCCTTAAGATCTGTTAGTATTTGTTTAATATATTTTGGTGCTCAGATGTTGGGAGAATATATGATTGTTATATCTTCTTGATGTATGAAACCCTTTATCATTATATAATGACCTTTGTCTCTTTTTATCATTTTTGGCTTGAGGTCTATTTTATCTTTCTGATATAAGTATGGCTACACCTACTTTCTTTTGGTTACCATTTGCTTCCTCTATCATCTTCTACCCCTTCACTTTGAGTCTATGTTTGTCTTTGTTGCTGAGATGAGTTTCCTGAAGGCAGCATATAGCTGGGTCATATTTCTTCATCCGTCCAGCCACCCATTGCCTTTTGATTGGTGAGTTCAATTAATTTACATTCAAGTGATTATTGATATATGAGTACTTATTACTGCCATTTTGTCTTTGTTTTCTGGTTGTTTTTATCTCCATTGTTTCTGTTGTGTGTGTATTTCTGTATATCTTTTTAGGTTGGTGATTTTCTATAATGATTTGTTCAGGTCCCCCCCTTTTTTTTAATGTTTTGTGTCTTTGCTCTAGATTTTTGTTTTGTGGTTACCATGAGATTTGTATAAAATGTCTTATAGATGAAAAAGTCCTTTTTACTGCTGATAGCAACTTATCCTCATTTGTCTAAATAGGTTCCACCATTTTCCTCCTTCCCCTTTACTTCTCTTGCCACAAATTATCCCTCTTTATACTGTGAGTTTGTTATCAAACTGTAATAGTAATAGTTATTTTTAATGTTTTTCAGTGTTTAACACCATATTCTAAAGTATAGTTTAAATTTTCCAATTCTGTATACCTATTTATTACTTTACTAAAGGCTTTGGGTACTTTTGTCTTTTCATTTCAGGTAGAAGAGCTCCTTTCAACATTTCCTGTAAGGTATTTCTAGTTGTGGTAAACTCCCTCAGCTCTTGTTTGTGTGGGAGAGCCTTTATTTCTCCCTTGTATCTGGAGGGTGACTTTGCTGGAGAGAATATTCTTCGCCAGTAATCTTTATATTTTGATACTTTGAATATGCCATTCCAATCTCTCCTGCTTTTTAGAGTTTTTGTTGGGAAATCTGCTGAGAATCTAAAGGGGGTTTCTTTGTAAATTACTTTCTTTATTTTCCCGGCTGCCCTTAAGATTCTTTATCATTGGCTTTTTTTTTTTTTTTTTAATTTTATTTATTTATTCAACAGAGATAGAGACAGCCACCGAGAGAGGGAACACAAGCAGGGGGAGAGGGAGAGGAAGAAGCAGGCTCATAGCAGAGGAGCCTGACGTGGGGCTCGATCCCACAACGCCGCGATCACGCCCTGAGCCGAAGGCAGACGCTTAACCGCTGTGCCACCCAGGCGCCCCTATCATTGGCTTTTGACAACTTCATTATAATGTGTCTTGAAGAAAGTCTTTTGCATTGAGATAATAAACTGACCTATTAATTTCATGGATTTGTATATCTAGTTCTTTCCCTGGGTTTGCAAAGTTCTCAACTGTTATTTCTCTAAATACCCTCTCTGGCCCCCTTCTCTTTCTCGTATACCCTTTATTCTTATGTTGGCTCTCCTAATGAAATCTAATAGCTCTCAAAGGATTCTTCACTTTTAAAAAATCTTAAATCTCTCCCATTACATCTGAATCATTTCTAGATTATGTCTTTAAGATCAGTCTTCTATCTGATGTACTCTGTTTCCAATGCATTCTTCATCTCATTTTTTGAGTTCCTCAACTCCAGAATTTCTGTTTAGTTCTTTTTTAGAATTTTAATCTCTTTGGTAAAGTATTCCTTCTTCTGTTCATTAATTTTACTCCTGAGTCCACTGAATTGCCTTTCTGAGCTTTTTTTTTTTTTTTTTTGTAGTTTGTTGAATTTCTTCATATCAGATATTTTGAATTCTCTCTGTTAGATTCCAATCTTCTATAAGTTTGAACTTGGTTGCTGGAGAATAGTCATTTTCTTTTGGTAATACCATATTATGATTTTTCATAGTGTTTCATGAAATGTGCCTCTGATAGTGCATTTGAAGTAATAAATACCTTCCTTATTTGGGTAATGCTTTGCTTGATTTTAACAGTTCAACAGGTTGGGAATTACAGCCTTTTATTTTCCAGCAGGTGGTGACATAGCACAAGTGTTTTACTTCTCTTATTGGAACTGTCTGATATCTATATTTGGGAGTGCATATTCTCCAACTTCTACCTGCTCTGCCACAGGGGTCACAGGTGTAGCCACTGCCACTGTTACCCCAGTTCCAACACTGCCCTCTCAGTTCACCGCCTCCATGAGGTCCAACCCATCCACCCTCAGATGCACAGATGTGTGGATCCCTCTGGTGTCCTAGCCTACCCTGGCAAGGAACCCTTGATGGGTTATGGATGCCCCACTGGCTGCAAACTGGAGGGGCAAGATGAAAGGAAAGACTCATGCTGCCATGATGTTGATGTAACTCCTAAGTACCATTGATTTTTGAAGAGAGGAAAATGAAGTGATTGTCCTTAGGTACTTTAAAGTTGAAAAACAAACATGCTGAAGACACCATTTACAATCCTTACATAAGGAGTAATTTATGAGGGATTTTATCTTGCAAATTTTGTCAAATGCTGCATTTCTTATGGACACAAATTTAAATGGTCATTATAGTAAAAAGGATTTAATTACACAATGTTGTTAGAACAAGTTTGTGCTATTTATAAGATCACCACTATGAAGATATGTTTTTTTTTTCCTCCCATTTCCCAGGAACTTAGAACACATTTCACATGTACATTTTCCTTAATGTCAGTTCTAAACTTTCTCCAGTACAAGGTGGTTTTGTAAAGTTGCAAGGAATAATTGTATGGCCTTATCCTAGAAATGAATGGTTTCACCAATAGAGAACTTGAAAAATTCCCTCAGAATCAGGATCTTGGTTTGAGAAATTAAAATAAAACTCTTGGTCTTTACTACAAACCCTTATTTCTCCCCTATTTTTCTCTGTTTTATTTCACAAACTGGGGGAAATAAAGAACTGAACCAAAAAGATCCCAGAAAATATAACAACAACTTGATTACCATCGTATCTTCATGTATTAGGAATACTTCAAATACTATCTGAGTAAACAAACATGGTAGTAATTCATTAATAGTGACTCTAGGAATTATCCTCCATGCTACTCAAACTAAGAGATGGACATACAGAGATGGAATGAGAAAGGCTCATAATTTCTATTATAAAATGAGTTGTGGGCAGAAACCTTTAGACATGATTGATTTCTCTTTGGAAATCCTAATCACCTTCTTTGAGAAGTTTAAAGTGTTTTTCTCTTTTCTTTTTTATTTGCCACAATGAAAATACCATTACCTGCAGGTAAAAGTACTAGGTTCTAAGTTACAAAAAATTAACTACTAAGCTTTCCCTGTGCCATGTTTATAGGATACATATATCCTTGGCTCAAATAATTCAATCCTGGAAGCAATCTGGATTTCACTAAGTTTATTACAATTATGTAAACAGCTAGAAGCTCTTAAATTCAATAGATAATGATATTTCTACAAGTGCTCCATATTGCTTATAGGCTTAGTCTCAACCAGCCACTTTGTTACAAGTACCATACTGTTACCATTGCAACTTTGGAGAAGGTCAAAATGAATAGGAAACTGAACTGGTGATGACTTAAAGAGATAATTTAAAAATAACTATAGTGATGCCTGCTGGGAAGACAACGTCAAAAATCTGGGGACTGTGCTAATTTTCCAGAAACTCCATATGGTAAGTTTTTTGGGGATTAATCTTTTCAAGCTGAAACAGAATATATCTGAGCACAGGTTCATTTCCTTCACTCCATTATTACCTATAACTTTGTCTTAAAGAACAATATTTCCAAGGCTGGAATGTGAATAATATAAACTATCTTTCTACACTCTCAGTGATCCTTTTTGTTTGTTCAGTTTTGTTTTCTTTCAAATTTGGAGCCATATGTTTATGTTTCATATTTATAGTTACTGGCCTAGAGAAAACCCATATTTTTCATTTATAGCGAAAAACTCAACTGAAACAATTTTCCTACATGTAGCACACGGCACTGAGCCCAGAGTAACTTTCCAATGTGTCTTTTTATTACCTAAGAAATTGAATATACTTTATTTTTTTTCCTTAATGTGGAGATCTGAATGTGAATATCATTCTAAGTTTGAAAATTGAGACATGAGAATTTCATTTGGAAATTTATCTAAAGGTCCTTTTGTGATTCTTAACCAGGTTAAAATCTCTCAACTCAGACCTGTGTTCTTTCAAAGTTTAACATCTATCTGTCTCTAATTATTTGCAGTTATCTATATTGCTATGAAAAATTTAGATAATTCTAGGGGAATAATTAAAGCAGTTGGAAATTTCTCAATATGCTTCAATATTTCTGTACATTGTAAAAGGCCAAGGAATAGTCTTCCATCTTTATTACTCATCCCCAGAAAATAAGAAGAAGAAGTTTTGCCTATAAAAAAGAATATGCCAGGCATGAATTTAATCATAGCTTTGCCACTACTGAGACAGTTGTTTTTGGATATGTTATATAACAACCTTCTAGCTTGTTTCCCCATGTGTATGACAAAAATGATACTTACCTTGCAGGATCATGGAAAGGAGAAAATATATTTAATTTTTTTAAGCTAAATAATGAACCCAAGCAAACAGGAAAAGTGCACTTCATGATAGCTATTGAAAAGTGATTAATTATTTATTGATATTCCATTTTGTAACTGTAGTTAAGTGAAGTAAGTAACAAATTTTCTAATGAAAGAAAAGTAAATGAATATGCCTCACTCCCAAACAACTTTGACTGGCAAAGGCTGCCATAGACATTTCTCTAAAATCTACAAATAGATCATACCTCAGCCAATGTTCAGTACCTTGCTTTCTTAAAGTATCTATCCTAAAACTCAAATGAAGAAAAATTG
The DNA here is from genome assembly GCF_002007445.2 of Ailuropoda melanoleuca. NCBI lineage: Eukaryota > Metazoa > Chordata > Mammalia > Carnivora > Ursidae > Ailuropoda > Ailuropoda melanoleuca. The sequence continues at coordinate 30,629,279 of NC_048233.1, forward strand.
TCAATTTAAAAAAAATCAAAACTCACTTCTTAACAACAACAAAGAGCCATCTTTAACAGTGATCCTTTTAAAGAAAGCTAGGATCTAATTCAGGAAAATAGTCCTAAGTCTTAAGAAGACAGGTAGGCAGCAGGCATAGCTAAGCCACTGATTCAGATTGGTGTGGGAAGGCAAATTACTCAGGAAGGATGTTATCCAGGAAGAAATAAAGTTAAGCAAATAGCATAATTAACAGCATAGAAATAATTGAAGACATGAAATGTTTTTTAGTTACAAGGAAGGGAATTAAGAAAAATAAAATAAGATAAAAACAGAGAGGGAGGCAAACCATGAGAGTCTTTTAACTACAGAGAGTACAAACTCAGGGTTGCTAAAGGGGAAGGGGTGGGGGACGGGCTAAATGGGTGATGGGCATTAAGGAGGGCACATGCTGTGATGAGCACTGGGTGTTATTACGTAAGTGATGAATCACTAAATTCTACTCCTGAAAGCAATACTACACTATATGTTAACTAACTTGAACTTAAATAAAATCTTGGGGGGGGGAATAAATAAATAAATATTTTAAAATAAATAAAAATAGGGGCGCCTGGGTGGCACAGCGGTTAAGCGTCTGCCTTCGGCTCAGGGCGTGATCCCAGCGTTCTGGGATCGAGCCCCACATCAGGCTCCTTGGCTGGGCGCCTGCTTCGTCCTCTCCCACTCCCCCTGCTTGTGTTCCCTCTCTCGCTGGCTGTCTCTGTCTCTGTCGAATAAGTAAATAAAATCTTTAAAAAATAAATAAATAAATAAATAAAAATAAAATATAGGTAACATCTGTTAAGATATTAAGATATTAAAAAAGAGAGAAAGAAAGAAAGAAAGAAAGAAAGAAAGAAAGAAAGAAGAAAGAAAGATTAGAAATTAGAAATTCCTCCATTGAGAGTGTGCCGAACCATCATGAGAGTTGTGGTTCAAACACAAGGCAAACAATATAGGACTTTTAAGCATGTGGTAAAGTACAAGAAAAGAGAATCTATTTGACCTTGCCAGGACTAGGCCAGTAGTGAAAGGTATATAACACTAATGCACTGCTTAGGCTAGATAACAATATTTACGTAGTCATTAATAATGAGAATGCCATTTACAAACTGTCAACTTTTCAAGTTCACCAAATGGACAAAGCATGAAGATCTCTCCTAGAGTAGGAGAACACAATGTAAATGTTAACAATTTGTAAGATGAAATGCTGACATTGTAGCTGTTAGAAAGAGGCAGGTGGAAGGAGAGAAGGGAGGGGGAACAGAAGCAAGGGCAGGTACACTGCATTTATATCCTTCCACAGAGCAAGAGAGTCAAGATACAGGCCATGACAGATGGAACAATACAGAGAAGTATATGATTTAAAGTTAACAAAACTAACCAATATAAGAGCTAAAAATAAGCTAACCCTGAAACACTGAGCAGAATAGAGGAGAGTGAAGATGTAATATAAGTGATCTACGGTTTTATTTTTGTACTGTGGAAGAATCAATAGACAAGTTCAAAAAATAGAAGTATTTTTAGTTGAGGAAGAAATCACTAGAAACTTAAAAGAATAGAGGGTTTTGGGTTTGGGTTTTTGTTGTTTTGTTTTGCTTTTTAATGTTGACAGTAGGGATGGGAATGGAGACGAGGAATGGCCAGGAAACTAATTTATTTCCATAAGGATTCTGAATTATTTGATTTTCAAATATGTATGTATGTCTTTATTTTTTAAATTTCAGAGAAGATGGAATGAAAATCACGCATGTATTTCCAACTTAAAAAAAAAACTTCTGAGGTAAAGGTAAGTTTTTAAGTTATATTTTTATCAGAGATTGACTCTTCATTGATTGGTTTCAAAGGCTTCTCATTGGCTAGAATTTAATTTACTCTTAAGTGCTATAGGGAATACACTTCTTAGACTGACTTTACAAAGCAAAAAGGCATAATAATACTCATCTTCACAGCCCTTTCAAAGGCATCAGCCCCTTCAAATAGCGGGGCTTTGGGCCAATCTCCTCCCACTAAAGCCTTAAAAAGTAACAATGCCAGAGAATTTGAACAATACCTAAAAGATGAACAAAATGGAGATGAATACTTAAATATATACAAATTCTAGCCCACAACTCTGAAGTTGTTTCCTTACTGTTTTTTCTTTTAACAACTTTTTTCATGAGAAATGTTCAGCTTCCGAGAAATGGGAGCACAGGTCCAAAATATTTCTGTGACAGATTAGAAAGGAAAAAGAGAAAGTAAATCCGCATGTAGGAATATGACTTTGCATGAAGTTTGATGCCAAACAAAACCATTATATTTAATTTAGAGTACTGCCATAAAATAATATTAAGTAGAAAAACCTTATCTGTATGTGTCATATGATACGTACAATCTAACACTGTAACTATAATATTAAGGATTGGAAAATTGAAATTTTCCCATTAAATGTAGTTTTTTAATGTTTTAACTAAAAAGAGATTTTGGTTTCCTATAGTGGTATATCAAGATCTCTCTTTTTTCTCATTCAGAATCAGCTACACATGCAAATACAAACTTCTCAATGCACATTTTTCAAAAACTAGTTTCTGTGTCCTTAACATAACAAATACTTTGTTTAGAAGAGTCTTGAGTAGTAAGAAAAGCACCAGGCTAGAAATCAGGGCTCTTCACTCCTGTCCATCACCAGTCCTGTAAATTTACCTCTGTCACTTAACCTTTCTAACCTGCAGTTCCAACTTCTGAAAATAAGTTTAACATCTGCTTTTCTCTATCTCCCAAAATTCTTCTCAGGATGCAACAATGTTTGCCTAAGTGCTTTGAAAATAATAAAATGTCATGTAAACAGTATGAGTGTTGTTATGATTTCTAAGAGCTTACTCAGCTAATATATGTTTTTTTCCCATCAGGTGAAGAACAGACCATTTAAAAGAGAATATAAAGTAGGAAGAAATAATTACCCAGAGGTCTTTGCTGAGCATTGATTAAAAGAGGCATTTGAGAAATCTATTATGAAAAGTTCAGCATTTGTAAATCCTAGGTGATCTTCATTATAATATTAAAGCATCAACTTCCCATCACACAAAGACACAACGGAAAACCAGTGCATATTCCTGGAGGCTATGCAATTCCTGTCCTCTCCTGCCAGGTGTGCTGGAACAAAGCCCTGGGATAATCAGGCTCCCAGAGAGGTAGTGATAGATGAGACGTTCACTCACTCCAACTTTCTCTGATAAATGGCAGTCAAAATGTGACAATGGCCGTTGTTTCTCCTCCGTTGGATTCTGTGTTAGGATATGTAAATTTTAACATAACAAGTCTTAAAATAGAATGCTGTAGCCTAGGGTAGTGGAATGGGCAATCTGGTTAGAAACTAGTCAGGTTATAACTCCATTTCTTTGCATGCTTACTCTAAAAATTTAAACATGCAAATATAATTTATCAAAATTCAAATTTATGCAGAGTTTTCACTGACTTCTGAACAAAGATCTTTAATTCTGATTGTAAGATGAAATAATTCTGATTGTAAGATGAAATAACTCCCTCTCTGCATATATGCTATTTTGTTAAGTATTTTGGTTTTTAACTTGTTTGTTTTAACTTATAAAACATGATTGTTTTTATCTTACACTATGATTATTTAGAATTATTGATATTTTCTTTTATTATCATTCCTTCTTGCTACTCAGAACTTTCATCTGGGATCATTTTCCTTCTGCCTAAAGTAACTCTTATTGAGGCAAACTCTTTTGTTTTTGCTTTTTGGTTACCTGACTTTTGAAATGTATTTTCATTGGGAATAGAATTCTAGATGTTGGTTGTTTCCTCTCAGCTCATTGTAATAACGACTTCACCGGCTTCTCGTTCCTCTTGTTGCCAATGGAAAGCCAGCTCTCCGTCTAATCGTAGTTACAGTACTTTGAAGGTAATCTGGTTTTTTCTCTCTGGTTGCCTTTAAACTTTTCTTAGTTTTTGACATTCTCCAATTTCATCATAATGTATGTAAGTGGGGATTTTGTGTATTTTCTTATATTTGCCTTGCTTGGAGTAAGCAAGACAATATATCTTAATTTGATTTAATATGTCTTCATAATTTAATATGTCTTCTTTTCTAGAAGTTCATTTTCTTTCAGATCTTCAAAGATTTGAAATTGCCTTTTGCTTTTCATTCATTTTTGATTCCCTTCTTTTATTTCTTTAAATATATCAAATATGATTCCAGTATCTGAACTCTTGGTCAATTCGATTCTTCAGTCTTTTTTCCTTTTCTCATTCATGGTGTCTTGTTTCCTTGCATGCAGTGTGATTTTTTTTTTTCTGTAACCTTGTATTTCTTGAAACTCTTTATTGTCTATGAGAATTTGTTGAGGCCTGATTTAAAGTTGGAATTTCTTCAGGGGTGCATGGGTGGCTAGGTCGGTTAAGCCTCGGACTCTTGATTTCGGTTCTGAGTTGTGAGATTGAGCTCCATGTTGGGCTCCGTGCTGGGCATGGAGCCTGCTTAAGATTCTCTGTTTCCTTCTCCCTCTGCCCCTGCCCCTCCTGACTCAAAAAAAAGGAAAGTTGGAATTTCTTCAGAGAAGATATATATTTGCTTTTGCCAGGTGACTGCAGGCTTTACCAGCTGCAAACTCTAGTTTTAAAGTATTCTTTTTTTTTTTTTGAGATTTTATTTATTTATTTATTTGATTGCAGGAGAGGGTATGCCCAAGTGGGGAGAGGGGCAGAGGGAGAGAATCCCAAACAGACTCCAGTCCTGAGCCGAACCCGTTGCAGAGCTTGACCTCGCAATCCTGAGATCATGACCTGAGCCGAAATCAAGAGTTGGACACTTAACTGATTGAGCCACCCGGACACCCCAAGTTTTAAGGCATTCTTAATGTTTTTTAAGCACCCAAATAGTGTGAATTGTGGGCAGCAAACCCAACTGAGAACGAGTTATAATTATGCTTTCTCAGAAATAATTTTTCCCCATTTATCTTAGTATCAAGTTTCAAGACAGATCCTTTTGCTTTCAGTTATCTGGACTTTGGGGTTAGCACACTTATTTCTAGTTCACTTTTATGCTAGGCATGTAGCCACATGAAGTCCTATATTTGTGCAAGGGAGTCTTAAATATTGATACTCCATAGTGGGTGGACTTATACCTTTGTTTCATTTCCTTCATGACCACCAGCCTAGGTGAAGTTAAACTCCATTTATTTCACTCAGTTTCAGAAAATGCTCCAAGGTAAAAGTCAGCTTTACAACTATGTTCGCTTTTCTAGGTTTTCACCTTCTTGAATACTCATTACACAAAAATGATACATGGAATTCTAATATATAAAACAAATGATACAGATTCCTAATAACAATATATCATTACTTCAATAATGAGATATACGGTGATCATTTTGCAATAGATAGAAATATCAACTCTTTACATTGTACACCTGAAACTAATATGTTATGTCAATTATACCGCCTGAGAACAAAGATTTGTCTTGTTTTGTTTTCCGTCCTATTTCCAGGATCCCCAAAAATTCTTGTTATACGATAGACTCTTAATATGTATTTGATGAATAATAAATTAATTAATAATGAGCCAACTCCATTTTGTGGCTATTGCCTACCTAACGTCCTTCTTCCTTAATATCTGGGTGCTCATTTGGAAGAGAGAATCTGGGAACAGAAATTTGCCCAATAGAAACACTCTGCTCCCCAGTCATCTTTGTATCAAGTAAACGCCTGTTGAGAGTTTAGCTAAACTACTTCATGGTATCGGTGCCTTGGCATCCATTTTGTTTGGCTAAGCAGGCTGTGGAGACCTTACATTGACACTAGCCCCTTCTGCAAGTGCATGCCCCAGATAGCGGGGAGAGTCATGGGCAAATGCAAGCTCCTGATACGACTTCCCAATGGCCTTGTGATCCTAGTCTCCCCCACCTTCCAGTGCCTGTCTGCCTCCTGCTCCCCTTGGATAAGACCTCCTATGGGTCTCATCAAAACCACACTCTTCTGGTCTGAACTGGCCAACCTGGCCTTGGCCTGGAAACCTAAAAGCACTCCAACGCCAGACTCTAATAAAGGCAGTGACTCAGGTCTTGCCCCTCTCTCTCCTGTCTATACTCTGCTGTGACCTGCTATGTAGCCCCTTGAGGTATTCCAGGTACGTCTTCCAGGCTCTGTGAGTAACAAACCTTTCTATTTCAATTTCTCTTCTGATGTGTTATTGAACCGTGGCTGGCCATCTGGCACCCTGTGCTCCACTTAACAAATGTTAATTAACAAAGTCATAACAAAACCAAGTGACACTGTTACAGCAAAGAGTTATAAATGGAAGTTACTCAGTGGTGCTTGCAGGAAAACTTTTTTAAAGACATCAACTCATCAGTATGTTTTTCTATTTGCTTTTCTCTCTCCCTGCAGACAAGGCCGGGAAACAGACCAAGCAGCCATCTTGTGTTTGTAAGGAAATAAACATAATAACAGAACATTTTGCAGCAAGAATATTGGCATAAAAACATGAAGAGAGCTTGGGTCTCTGATACTATTGTTTAGCCACCAAATCCACCCTGGACTACCCATCTTAGGACTTCCTGTTTTGTGAGATGGGTTCTAATACTTAGAGAAGGATAAGACACTCTAAACAGAAAATGTCACTTAGAATCAAAAGACCTATATTATTATACCCATAACAACAGCAGAATCGTTTAAAGTGATATTTAAAATCCCTCTGCCATATTTATTTCTGCCATAGAGTGACTAAAGTACATATTATATAGAAATTAAATTTGTATAGAAATTTAGGCAATTACACCTTCTTAGACTTTGCTGTTTTCATAAAATCATATTGTTTTCTGAAATAGGTGATCCACATGGATGGTCAAGATGCAGAAGGTATACAAGACTTCACAGTAAAAAGTAATTCCCCTGCCTCCCATGTCCCTCTCCAGAATCAACCATTGTTACCAGTTTCTTGAGCATCCTTCTCAGGAGGTAATCCCTGAATTTACCGACATGTACATGAAAGGGGTTCAAGAAGAGAATAGTAAAAGTGCCAGTGCTGCTGAGAAAGAGTAAGTTGATGATGGCAATGTTCTCATTAGCTTTGGCGACACGAAAGCCACCAGTGACCCTGACAAGAGGTGCTTCAAGAGAGTGTGGAAGGCAGACAGCAGATCAGAGAGTGTCGGAAAAAAGGACAGAGCAGGTTTTCTAAACTGCTTGGATCGAGTAATTTAATTGATAACATTTACTAAATGTATTTCAATTATATTTTTAATAGCAACTTGTCATTATTTAATTACTAATTAAATAATTAGTAATTCATTTTCAGAAAGTTCATCAAGCTTTTCCACACAGGGCAAATCAAGAAATTACTCTTAGGATGTCAATGAGCTTGTGAGAAAAATAATTAATATTCGAGGCATTAAAAAATTAAAACAGGGGCACCTGGGTGGTGCAGTTGTTGGGCGTCTGCCTTCGGCTCAGGGCGTGATCCCGGCGCTATGGGATCAAGCCCCACATCGGGCTCCTCCGCTGTGAGCCTGCTTCTTCCTTTCCCACTCCTGCTGCTTGTGTTCCCCCTCTCGCTGGCTGTCTCTCTCTGTCAAATAAATAAATAAAATCTTTAAAAAAAAATTAAAACAGACATTTCTAACCAGTAATAATTAACATATTTGTAAGTATATTAAGAGACTATTAAACAGTAGTACTCACCAAGCCTTCTTCACTGGACTTTTTTGTTTCTTATCCCATATGTTCTTTCGTTATTCTATTCACTCTTGTGGTTTCAATGACCTATTCTCTGAAGCTATCAAAGCTAAGCCTCAAGTCTGTCTCTCTCCTATGAAACAGATCTTCATTAAGAATTGTTTGATAGACAATGCTATTTTGTCCCATATTTATATGCCTATAAATTCAATATGTAGACCACTGAACTTGTTTCCCCATCTAACCTGGTGTCTCATCCCAATTCCATAGCTACATGAGTTACACCACCATCCATCCAGTTGCCCAGAAACCTGGAAGCTAGCTTTGACTCTTCCTTTTCCTTTACCCCACTTATCCAAAAGCCATTACCAAAATGTGTTAACTCTATCTCCTTAATATCTCTCAAGTCATCCTTGTGTAAATACAGAGGACTCTATCCTCCTTGATAACTAGACTAAGGCCTTCATTTCTGACCTGGATAACAAAAGTCACTTCCATTATTGGACTTTTAAAATCATTCTTAATACTGATGCCTAAGTAATTTTTCTAGGACAAGCCTAATCATGTACTTAAATTCTCAAAAGATTTCATTGCTGCCAGGTTAAAATCCAAGTCATGGGGCATGGCGGGACAGCCCCTCCACATCTGGCCCTTCCAGACAAGTTCATCTCCCACTGCTTCGCATTTGGAGACACACCCACCATCTCATTCCTCCTCATCTTTTCATCTGCCTGGCATGCAGCCCTCTACTCTTGCTGTACTGCTGGTGAAATATTTTGAATTTAATCCCTAGAAGTACCAATACTTTTCTCAGGGAAAACATATGGATCTGACAGCATAAAGTACATGGTAAGAGCTCTGTAAATGCAAAAACACCATGAAAATACGTTTGATTATTTTTACTAATTCGATGAGAGTATTGAATCAGCATTGCCCATAGTTAAGCATTTACCAATCGGTTCCTTTAAAAACAGTTTACTCTTTGGGGTGCAGGTCCTGTCTTTCAGAGCGTGATTAATGTAAACAACCAACAGTTTAAATCACCTTCGCTCATGAAGACAGGAGTCAGCATTAACCTCAGATACATGAAACTGGTTGTACCCTGCCCCCACCAAAGGCCTGATCTCAGTTCCAGGATATCGGTACTGATAAGTTTTTTCAAAACAAAATGGATTGCAAAAGGAGTCTGTGGCAATTCAGCCATGAAAATATTTTTTAGAGCTTCAGGGAGTTCTAATGCTTACCAAAATCTTCATACATCTGTCAGCAGTTCAGACTCGTAAAACTTTCCTCTCTATTCTGGGGCAGCAGTGGGTGGGGGAGGGCATTAATAGTACAAAAGGTGTGTATCCATTTGCACACACCCTTTGTATCATTAATCCCCCCACCCAGATTGCATTTACATTGTCCCGAAATTCTGTTTAGAAGCCGGTTAAGATGGTTATATGGAGCAAGAGAACCAAGCAGATTTGAGCCCTGGTTGCTCAAGGTTTGCTTAGAAAAGAGCAGATGTAGCAGTTGAACCATTTGCAGAGGTGGCTTTCTTGTTGCTTTAAGATATAAAATAGTCCAAATGGCCTGTAGTTATTTATTCCTTAATACAAAATGTTACTTCTTTAAAATTATCTTGTGACTATTTCAGAACCTAGGTATATTTTTAGTCTATTCGGATATGTTGATCTAGGAAGAAATAAATTATAATTATAGAAATATGACCTCTTCAAAAGTGAATACCAAAAAGATAAAAAGTAAATTTAGCCATGATATCTCTGGATTCATTTTAAACATAAAATAAAAATAAATTTAAACTGCTCTAAAAGATAAAGCCATATCATTGCCGCATAAAAATACAGAATTTACCTCTTCTTTGATGCTTATTGCTCTTCCCCAAAGGCATGTTTTATCTGTTCTGTAACTCTGAGGATCTTAAGCAGATCTAGTTTTGAATGTGAGAAATCATGAATTTTAGTAAGATAGTTCGTGGACATAACCTTAACTCGCTCTTCTCAGGCATATTCATGCTGCTCAACAAGAATTGAAGCCAAGTGAACACACAGGTGAAATTACATGAGGTGCAATAAATGTTTTGGTAATAATGAGTAGTCATTAACTAAACAAACTGGCATTAAAAATGAGAACTCATTGTTCCATAGGCCTTGGTTTCATCCTGGAAGTGATCTAGTGACATTTACTGGGGTCACCTACAAAATGCCACATAAACCCTAATGGAATACAATATTGAATATAAGATTGCCCACATGTTTCCAACCAGAAGAACCACTTAACGAAAAAAAAAAATGAAGTTGTCCCATTGGAATTAAATAAAGAAATGTCTACTTAAAACATGTATTAATTTATGCAGAATATTTAACACAATATTAACCGGTATCACTTTATTCACCTCGACATTTTATCAAACCATTTTACTTAAACATGCATTTTTGATATCACGCCTTAATGATTACCAAATAAACATTTTGAGACACCAACACAGTTGCCCAGAATATATATTTTCATTTCCTTGTAAGTTGTTAGAAAGAAAATCATTTTAGAATTGGTATGTGTTGCCATCACTGGAAATTCTATCTCAAGCTAAGCTTATCTTTTGTGTAACATCAAGACTTTAATTAACCAATTAAAGAAATTGGTTCTGTAAGTTTGTATTCATAATTTCCACAAGGTTACTATGTTCAGTGACATGACACATATACCCATGAACATACATGTGACACTATAGGCAGGAATAATTACTGTTTCTATGCCAATATTTTGGCTTCTATTTTTGCTGATTTTACCAGATAATGTCTGCGAACGAGCATCAGTCGAGATTATTTCATAATACCATATTTTTTTGACAGTTCATTTTCTCAAATGAAATAATTGAAGCAGTGCCTATACTGAGAAACTTTACAAAGATTTGAATATAATACAAGCATTTTATGAATGACGATGTTGCCAAAAATGTATATCTGAACATATAAATAAGTAATTTACTATATGACAAAAATTGTTACAGCTATGGACTCCTGGACAATATATAAATTTGCATTTTTACATCTGGTCAAAGCAGTGTTGGATAATTAAATTGACTATTTTTTTTCTCTACCAAACTGAATTCTAAGCAGCCTTCAGATCCAGTTCTTGTCTGCTTTCCTTCTAAACATTCCCCATTTCAGCCCCCAGTGATCTCTCCCTTCTGTGAATTTCTACACTATTTGCTGTCAATATTAGTGATTTATAATTTAGCTATACTGTTCTATATTCATTGCCAATTCTTTGTGTTATTTTAATTTCTCCATTTTGTTGATTTTAGACTATCTTATACTTCTGTTTTATCCTATACACTACTTACCATATTGTTTTTCATAGTATAATTACTCAGTAAGTGCTCATTCATAGCGAAGTATATTTAGTCACTTTCACAAATAAATGTCTTCTAATTGGCCTGTGTACCATCTCCAAATGACTGCATAGATTAATTGAGGCCATCCGGATCTATTTTATAGAAAGCCAAATGGGCTAGAATGAAATCAATAGGATACTTACTCAGACAAGAATAAGCTCTTGTATTTCTAGGGCCATAAAAGTGGCAGAATAAAGTATCAAAGAGTATCTAATATCTAGTATTGAATGAGAAATAATAGCAATCTCTCTTGTTCTTTTTGAAAGGAAGGACTTTTTGAAATATTTAAATGGGAGACATCACTGGCTGAAGTGAAATATATCATGTCATTTTTTTTCCTTAATTTTTTTTCTGAAGCATACAATTGTTGAATAGTTTTCTCTCTAAATTTTAATTATTGACACAATAGTGGATCGTTGCAAAAAATATTAGATGACAACAATGGTATTACTAACGATTCTTTTGCATCACTACAAGACTAGAAATTACTCTCATTTAAATAAGGTCCATAAAGTTGTTGAATCACAATGGACAACCCATATGCCAAGGAATCCCAGAAATACTTCAGATTATTTCAAGAAGGCTAACAATTTCCATAGCCTGTTTTTCCTTCCTTGATAGGATTAGACCACAAAGTCTGGGCGAGCTGGTCAGTGATATCATGACTAGCTCTGCTCCAGCCAAGAAGAAACATAACCTCTTACTGGTCCACACTATAAACTACCAGTACACAAATTCAACATTTGGTAGGGTGGGTAAACGCCTATTTAGAATTATTAAATATAATACGGTTTGTCTGCTGCTGCCGTATACTTTGATAAAAATGGGTTTACAGATTAATTTCCCTTTTAGGAGTTACATAAAATTTGTATCCACACAAACTTAGGAAACATCCTTCTTTAATAATTTTGTTTATTATTTTTGTCATTTTCTGCAGCTTCTGATAACAGAAAACTATACATATTTTTTCCAGTTGAATTTAAAAATACATTAGATTTCAACTCTTTATATTTCTACGTAAGTACAGTGTGTGTGTGTGTGTATAATTATTCTCTCATTGAGAAAATATGAAGATAATCTTTTATAATTTCAAAGGGATTTTTTTACTTGACTTGCACTATTTCACATTTTGATCCCTGAAATAAGTATAAAATGCCATGGGCTGAATCCAGTGCAGTATCCTTAAGCAAGCTTTCTGTATAACCCCTAAATATCAGCTCAAATGTTTATATTTGTTTCTGTAAATATCAAGCTGTATCACATAACAATTTCACTTTTATTAGTATAAATATAGATGCCTTCCTCTAATGTAGTGTATAATGAAAACCCCATTATTACTGAAACAACTTAATTGCCACAATTATGCTGTTAAGTTCATATGAGGAACATATTCATATTTCTTTTTATAATTCTTACATGCATTTAACTTTAATGCTAGTAGCATGTCACGGTTGCTGTTACTAGCACAAATTAGTTTTATCATTATATCTTTGGTAAAATACCAAAATGCAATTTATCAGCAGTACTTCCTAAATTATTAACCTACCACCGTATCTTTTATAAATAAATGTTATAGGGTTTTATTGTTTGTTTGCTTATTTTTTGCCTTTAATCACATGACTTCAGCAAAAAAGAGAACAGAGCTCTTTTACCTTTGGTAGTTTAAATTTTACCCCCATACTTTAAAACAGATAACTAAGTCTCTGTTGTGGATTTTACCTTCTTCATCCAAAATTCCTTTCTTTTCATCACCCTAATTCTGAGAAAGTTTTACGATTGTGACTTGCTGTTGACAGAGGAAATAATCTGTTCCATGTTTTCCCCATCTCATGTCCTAATTTATCATGACCAATTGTTTCACTTCACTTTTTAAAAAATCAATGCATTTCAAGATAATCACAGTACTCCTGTGACCTCCACAGGCTAAGGACATTTCTAAAGAAATCATAAGAAAATTGCTGTTTCATAATGAAATTGCTAGAATTTCATAAATTTATTTCCACACATATAATGGAGAATGCCAGTAGATTTTTCTAGTGTACCTAAAAAAAACACATAGTGCAATTTATCTTCCCAGAAATAAAAAAAAATGATACCTAAAACTTATATAGATGGTTATGAAATGTGTAAGAAAGATTACATATGGAAGTCCAGTGTGGGACACATGCATTTCCTCCACAGTGAAGCTAACGCAAAGCTAATAAGTAGTTATTTCTTTCTCCTAATTGTTGTAATACTACTCAAGATAAATACTAGGTCTCTTATATAGCATTCACAGAAGCACCAGGGCATGGGGAAGAGTGAATCCTTCAGTACTTTTGTGGTAAAGATGCCATATTTTTCCATAAAACTTTACAGAAAACTTAATATTCTCAGGATAAATAATTCTTTCTCTTGATCATGTGTTTCAAAATAACATAACAAATCAGAAACTTATCACTACTACACAGCAATAACGTCATGAGGGAAAGTAGTACAAAAATAAGTATAGAGGCAAGGGAAACCAAAGCAAAAATAAACTATTGGGATTATATCAAAATAAAAAGCTCCTGCACAGCAAAGGAAATAATCAACAAAATGAAAAGTCACCCTACTGAACGGGGGAAGATTTTTGCAAATGACATATTTGATAAAGGGTTAGTATACAAAATACATAAAGAACTTGTACAACTCAACACCCAAAAAACAAATAATCCAATTAAAAATTGTACAGAAGACATGAATGGATGTTTCTCCAAAGAAGACATCCAGATGGCCAACAGACACATGAAAAAAGGCTCAACATCACTCATCATCAAGGAAATGCAAATCAAAACTACAATGAGTTATCACCTCACACCTATCAGAATGGCTAAAATAAAAAATACAGGAAACAAGAAGTGTTAGGATGTGGCAAAACAGAAACCACTGTGCAATGTTCGTGGGAGTACAAACTGGTTTAGCCACTGGGGAAAACAGTATAGAGTTTCCTCGAAAAGTTAAAAATGGAGCTACTCTACTATGTAGTAATCATAGTACTGGATATTTACCCCCAAAACACAAAAACACTAATTCATAGGGATTACATGCATTCTTGTGTTTATAGCAGCATCATTTACAACAGCAAAAATTAAGGAAGCAACCCAAATGTCCATTGATTGATGAAGGGAAAAAGAAGAGGCAGTATATATACACAATGAAATTATTATTCTGCCATAAAAAAAAGAATGAAATATTGCCATTTGCAACAATATGGATGAAGCTAGAGGGTGAAATGCTAGGGGAAATAAGCCAGTGAGAGAAAAACAAATACCATATGATTTCACTCATATGTGGAATTTAAGAAACAAAACAAATAACCAAAAGAAAAAAGAGAAAGAGAAGCCAAGAAACAGACTCCTAACTATACAGAACAAACTGATGGTTACCAGAGGGTTGGTGGGTGGGGGATGGGTGAAACAGGTGATGGGGATTAGGAGAACACTTATCATGATGAGCACTGAGTAGTGTATAGAACTGTTGAATCACTGTATTGTACATCTGAAACTAATATAACACTATGTTAACTATATTGGAATTAAAGTTAAAAACTTGATAAAATCTCTTTTAAAAAATGAAAATCCCCCCATCAAAGCATTAAAAAAAAATGATGTTACTACTTGGGGAAACTGGATGTGGGAGTACTGAGATATGGAACTATCTGCATTTCCCACTTTTTTTTTCCTTTAAACTTAAAACCATTGAAAGAAATAATGCCTTTTAAAAAATAACTATACACTATGTGGTAAGGACTTGAGAATACATATGATTGCACAAGTTTTTGAAAAAGTTCTTTAAAGCCAAGTTTAAGCATTTTAATTACATTTCTTAATTACTTCCTCTTATGAGTTATGATTAGTGTCATAATGCTCACAGTATCGTTAAAGATTTCAACCCCTGAATACTGTGTACCCTTATTTATGAAGGCAAATATGCAACATTTTCACTGGTTTGTTAAACTTTTTCCTTTACATTTTGCTTTTGTAAAAATCAGAGTCAGTGCCAAGTTGATTCATGTGATTAAAATTTGTCCATACAGAGAATGGTCAAATCTAGCAGTATAAAATAATGGAAAGAATTGGTCTGTGGAATCAGATAGAGATTCAAATTCAACAAGCTTTGCCATTTAATACTGGTGGAAATTTGGGGAAATTATTTAGTCTTTCTGATTTCTGGTCCGTTCACCTGTGAAATGTTCACCACGGGATTGCCGTGAGTATTCCGACAGATAATAAATACATACACAAAAATCATGATTCTCCAGACAGAATGATTATGAACTTACTAAATAATATTCTGGATAGTCAAAACAAAAAATATATGCCTCTAGAAATAGATCTGTCAACTGTAGTTTTTGGATTGAAAAATGAATTTATTTATTAGAAAGATTTGCCACTTGGAAATAAATTAAAACTTTTATGCTATTCACATAAAACGCAAAAAAGCTATAACTCCCCAAATTATTTCAATATTACTCTATTAATAGGCTGTCTCCTGTTTTGCAATAAAAGTACAAGAATTCTATTTTAGTTCCAACTCAGCATTGAAAAGCCTGCCTTTAGACACCACCACCCACATCTATGCTCTCCAAGAACTTGCTAATTGCATCTGAATTATGTTGCCAGTTGGAGTCCTTAAATAAGAATAAAAAGTTTTTTTTAGATACAGACTTTTTTTCAATATGAAGGAGTATAATTCCAAGTCTTTTCATAACTTAGGGGTAAGAATAACACTACTTTCAAAATCTGAACTTAATGAAATTAAAACTATGAAAATTGCTTATCAGAAGACATAAAAATTGGATCCATCTTCAAAAAGCAAAAAAGTTTTTGCCACATATATTCACTTGCTAAGGCTGCCCTAACAAAGTCCCACAGACTGGGTGGCTTAAGAACAAAAATTTATTTTCTCACTGCTCTGTAGACTGCAAGTCTAAGACCACTGTGTCCACAGAGGTGGTTTCTTCTGAGGCCTCCCTCAATGGCTTGCAGATGACCATCTTCTCCCTGTATCGTCACATTGTCTTCTTTCTATATGTGCTAGTGTCTTCCTCTTTGAGCACACCAAGCATATTGGATTAGGACTCACCTAAGATTTCATTTTAATTTAATTGCCTCTTTACTCTATCTCCAAATAAGTTTACGTTATGAAGTACTGGGGGTTAGGACTTCAGAATATGAATATCGGAGCTGGGGCGGAGCTCATTCAGCCCACAACACCAGGTTACAAGTGGAGCTACGAATCCTCAGTCTCTTCTCTTCCTTAACTTTTTTTCTCAAAAGGTAAAAACATATTTGGATTGAATCTGTCAGTCAAAACAGTAAGTTGTGTATACCGTCTGATTTAGATACAAGGTTTGTAACCAGGCTTAACCAGATGTGGAACCACACCATTTACTCAACACACTCCATAGTGAGTGAGAAGGGCAGTAATTACTGCATTTCCACCATTTTTGTAAAATGTAAAACTGTTAAAAAAGTTCATGATAGGTAGGGCGGTCAGCTTCCATGATCATGTCTCATGCTCTATTTCTCTTTTGTGCTAATTTTCAAAAAATGAGTTTTTGAAGTTCTCCAGACGTATAACTCTAGATAAATGGTTCTACACAAAAGTCATGGTTGTATAACAATGGATTCTAATTGGTATGCCCCAAATCAGTTCCATCTTATTTACTGTAACTCACTAACATGGCAGCACAACCAATATGCATGGTTCCCTCTGTATGCCAATGAAAACATCTAACTCTATCCACCACATATTATTCAGCTATGTTAATGCACCTGGCTAGGGAAAGCCTCCTCCATCCGCATCTGATCCCTACAGCCCTCACATGAGATCAGAAGTTTATCTCGATGCCCAGAGACTCCAGGAAACATTTAGAACAGGGATGAAGTGGCAAGCTAAAAACAAGGGAATTGAGAGAATATTTCCATAATGAACAATGAGTATTTCAGCCTCCTTCCTCAGATCTGCTCCCAGGACAACTGTAACTGTGTACAGGAGACTGGATAGTTCTGTAATGTTTTGTGTTGTGTTGTTTTTATTTAAATTCAATTAACTAACACACAGAGTATTACGAGTTTCAAAGGTAGAGTCAGTGATTCATCAGTCTTATATAACACCCAGTGCTCATTACATCACATGCCCTTCTTAATGTCCATCACCCTGTTACCCCATCCCCCACCTCCCCTCCACCAGCCCTCAGTTTGTTCTCTGTATTTAGGAGTCTCTTGTCTGATTTTGTCTTGTTTTATTTTTTGGAGAAACTGAACCTTAGAAAGGAACTAGTCTCCCAAGGTTGACAAGCTTCTTGACCACCCTGCAATGAAGGGTTGCCAGTCAACACACTGCACCTCCACTCACAGATCTTCTGCAGTGCTTTCTAGGACCTCATTCTTCAATATGAATGGATAGCCAAGGAACCACCAAACAGACTTGGGGAAAGACTTCAACTTAAGGGAGAAGGGCCAAAAGAAAGAGAAAAAAAAAAAGGACCTGAAGGAAATGATAACAATGAATACAGGAGAAGGACATTTCAAGAAGAGAAAAGCCTATAATAATAGCTTTGGAGAAATAAGAGAAGGTATCATTCCCATAAAACCAAAACAGGGATGAATGAAAAAGAAACAGACAGGAAAGAGCAATGTTTTCATAAAATATGATAAACAAAACAAATATTTCAAAAGAAAGATTAGAATGTAAGATCAAGAAAATCACCAACTTCTGAGAAAGGTAAGGAAATTAGAAAACTATACAAGAAGGGCAACATCTAAATAAGAATTCCAGATTAGGAATAAAAGGGGAAAATTTATCAAAATAAGAAACAAGAGTAATTTTCCAGGGCTGAAAGATATAAGTCCTCATATTGAAAAGCCCACTGAATGCCCACCTCTCTAACAAAAACAAAGACCCACATAAACACTCTGAAATTTCAGAACAAGGTTAAAGAAAAGGCCCACAAAGCAGGTGGGGAGAAGAGATTCAAATACAAAGAAAAAAAATTATAATGGCAGCAGATGTCTAACACCAACACTGAACAACAGAAGACAGTAAAGACAATAATTGCAAAATTCTAAGAGAACATTTTCCAATTTACAACTCTATCCAGACTAAAAAGTGTGAGGATACAATAATGGTATTTTCAAACAATCAAGAACTCAAAAAAATGTATTCCCGTGCATACTTTTCTAGGAAGCTATGAAGAGATGTGCTTTGGCAAGATGAGGAAATGAACCAAGAAAGGGGAGGACATGGGATCCGGGTCGAGGACGCCAAACAGAAGGTTGTGCAGAGCAGGACTGAGTTTGAGAATTCCCCACCACACAGCAGAGCAACACATCTAGATCGGAGCAGACACCGGGCTCCAGAAAAGAGGATTATGGCTGCAGGGCTAGGGATGATAGGTTATTTGGTGTGTTTGAACATTGGGAAAAAAGTTCATAATTTTGTAAAGGTTTGGTGGAGCATTAAAAAAAAAAAACCCAAGTGTATAGAAAACTAATCGAATGAATAATAGGCACAATTACCTCAGAGGGAGGGGAAAAGATATTGTAAGAGCACAAAAGTGTGATTACAGTACAGTGCTAAGCTATCAGTGAGCAGTGTTTAGCGTCATAAAAAGGTAAACATTATAATTTAAAATATATATAATTATTTTGAGAAACTGGGAAGAAAGAAATGAGGGCGAGATCCAATAAAAGGTTAAATCCTCAATTAGCAGAAAGGAAGCCAATGATTCAGAAATGTAAATATCCTAGAAAACTTCCATTCATTAGTAAGACTGGAAATTTTATTTTTAGGCTATGTGTATATATTAATTTGATTAGCATAAAAATCAATTCTATAAACAACATTTCATATGGCATCAGTGCTAACAAAAAGTAAAATTGCATCGTTTGAGGTAGTCAGAACTTGAGAAGGTAGGTCTCTGGAAAGAAATGATTGAAAAAAGGAAACTATTTTCCACCACTGCTAAGACTATTACAACTGTGGCCTCAGACCCAGACTGGCCGTCCCGCATACTTCCCAGTGACCCTGGGCCAGTTGTTTTACCTCCAGGTACCTCAATGTGCCTCTATAAAATGGGGGCAATGACATGCTCATCTGATGGGTTGGTGTAAGGATTCTTACATGGTGGTGGCACACAGTAACCATCCAAAGAGAGAGACACAACACATAGATCCCTGCACCTTGCTGGGATGGGTAACATAGCCCCTGCTGCTGATCGAACCAGGTCATCTACTTTGGACCTGGCTGACAATGTATATTCCTACAGGGTCATGTGGAAGTCTTGCTGGATTTAGAGGGAGGGGTTTTGGAGTGAAGGCAAGTTTTGTGTAAATGACAGAGCCTATGAAAACAGACACCACCTGAAAGGAACAGAAACTTAGCTACAGCGCTTTGCAACCATGCAGAAATATAAGCTATCCGTACCAGATTAACCTAGTTTTTAGATCACCTGATTTCCACATCATCTGACTTGAAGTCATAACAAATTCATAAAACATTATGCAAGCCAAACAAAGCCCATCTTCAGCTGTGTGTAGTCCCCAGCTCTCCAGTTAGCAGTATCTGAGGATACATGGCCTCGATCAGAGATCGTATCCACAATCTCGCTCTGTCTGGCACTTAGGAAAAACACCGTGCCCAGGTCGTTCCTTGTTACCGTGCACAAGAAGGGTTATAACATATCCTCTTATTATTGGTGTGTAAAAATAGCTCTATTTGAAGCTGATGGTGTTACAGAGAGGGACATAGAGTAATTTTTAAATTTTTAAAGCACAAATATTCTTTAATATTTCAAGCACTACTGAACGCCTTTTAATAACTGAAGAGGTCACTGATAATTTTGCTCCTTGGTATACTTTTTCCCAGTAATTCTGACATTTACTAAAAAGCAAGATCTTAGCTTCTATAATCATAGATAAGCTTTTAAATCCTCTACTAAGGTCATGTTAATATGTTTTTGAAATGTTGTAGCTAGTTGTTGAAAATACTTAAAGCCACAGGCAATATGTAAAATGTAGTAAATAAAGTAAAATATTGGAGAGGAAAATCATTTTCCTTTGACCTTGTAAATTTAACCTAGAAAAAAATAAGAAAATTTGACATCTATCTAAAAGCAATAAATTACCACTTCTCTGTCCACCATCGTATATAAACAAACTAAAATAATAAAAATATACCAAAGCTAAATTATAAGGACTACATTCTAGAAAATAGTTCTGTCTTTGACTAGAAAAATAAAGTTTCTTAACCTTCCAACCAAACGCTGGACATAATGTCAGCGCAGACAAATATTTATCAGTGATAGCTAAGGACAAAATGAAAGTGAATACCCATTTTAAAAATTTTCAAGTGTGTAAATTAGTATGCAACATATTATACGGACATGAAAAATATCTTTGAAATCTTGAAATTATATAACCTAAAATCACGAGGTAACCAAACATTAGCTGTCAACTATTTTCTAAAATTTTCAGTGTAATCACTAAAATCGATCTTCTAGCATTTTTTTTAAAAAGATACCATCACTAAATATGGCCACTTGCTTCTATTCTACCCCATGTATATTCCATTAACATTGACTTTTTTTTTTTTAAGATTTTATTTATTTATTTGACAGAGATAGAGACAGCCAGCGAGAGAGGGAACACAAGCAGGGGGAGTGGGAGAGGAAGAAGAAGGCTCACAGCAGAGGAGCCTGATGTGGGGCTCGATCCCACAACGCCGGGATCACGCCCTGAGCCGAAGGCAGACACTAAATCACTGTGCCACCCAGGCGCCCCTAACATTGACTTTTGAACTGAGATTGGCAACCTACAGTCTGTAGACCAATTCTGGCCATTCCCATTTGCTTATTATTGTCTAAAAAATACTTTTTTCTCGTACAACTACAGCAGAAGTGAGTAATTGTGACAAAGACCGTATGAACCACAAAGACCAAAATATTTACTATCTGGTCCTTTACATAAAAAAAAAAATGCGGATTCCTGGGGCACCTGGATGGCTCCAGTTGGCCTCCAACTCTTGATTTCAGCTTGGGTCCTGATCTCAGGGTCATGGGATCAAGCCTGGCTTTCGGGTCTGGACTCAGCAGAGCCAGCTCTTTCCTCTCCCTCTGCTCCTTCCCTTTCTCTCTCTCTCTCTCTCTCAAATAAATAAATCTTTAAAAAATGCTGACTTCCATTTTAAAGCATATATTACAGCAAAAATTATTATTCAGTTTGTCCCTCTTGGTATGTATCCTCCTAAAGAACAGAAACTCTTTTACTTCTTTCATATGAATCCATAGTATTAATTATTGGAACAATAACAATCTCTTTTTTATGACAAAATGAAACTTCTACGTAAATGGGAAATGATGACTGTCATCTGTCTATGGCAAATACTATAATGATCTGGGGAAGTATAATCTATATTAGTGGGTTTACGTTTTTCTACTATAGCTTTCTTTTTTCTTAAGTAAAATCTTACTATGAAATTCCGGTTTACAAAACAGATAGGGGGCGCCTGGGTGGCACAGCGGTTAAGCGTCTGCCTTCGGCTCAGGGCGTGATCCTGGCGTGCTGGGGATCGAGCCCCACATCAGGCTCCTCTGCTATGAGCCTGCTTCTTCCTCTCCCACTCCCCCTGCTTGTGTTCCCTCTCTCACTGGCTGTCTCTATCTCTGTCGAATAAATAAATAAAATCTTAAAAAAAAAAAAACAGATAAGAGCAATATATAGGTTCTGCCATAGGATGGCAGGGGGAATACCTCCAGGGAGTCCTTGAGTGTTAGAGAACATGGTTTGCAATGGTCTAGAATGGCTGAGTTATTATGGGCATATACAACTGGATCAAAACCAGAGTAAAATAATCGATGACTTTTATTTCATTCATTTCCCTGTACTAAGCCTTCACAGCAGAGACTGTCATAGAAGCATGCAGTATATTCTAAAGGACATTGTCATGGAATTCAATGCACCCCCCCCCACTAACTAGGACATGACTATGAAGGCTAATGTGACCAAAATCATTTCTGTCTCCATCAGACCTACTAATGAATAGGTCCCAACATTTTGCAACTTAACTAGGCTGTATTTATTGATGACAGTATACTCTAGTCATCACCAGAGAAGACACCCATATTTGGTTTTGTGTTTGAAGTAAACTTAATAAGCTAAAATAGTCACAGAAATGCTCAAGCTTTGAAGAGTAGTAACATGCAGACTGATTATCACAAAGGCAATCTTCCTATAAATTGGCTCCTCAAAGTGACCACAAAAATAATTATTTAGGACAATTATTTTTATCATTATTTAAATTCATAGATAAATCTCAGTATTTTTTGAATATTGTATTCTTCCTGTGCCTCGCATTATACTTGCTAACCCAGATGCGCCAAGCACTATGCAATTAGGGTGTATGGTGTCTGTCCTGCTTTTTCCTGAAATATTTTAGTGAAAGGGTGATATTTAAAAGAAGCTCTTAATTTGTAAGGGGAAAATAAATGTTTGTGTTAAATAGAAGAAAAATATGTTTTAATTGTATAAAGTCCACTGGAGGTTGCGACAAGAGCCCCGGACATACGCCCTGCTTCCTTCACCCAGCCTAGTTTCTAGATACTGACCTGGCACGTCCTCTGACTGCAGGATGTATGACGTACTCTGGAGTCAGACCTAGATTTGAATCCTGGCTCTGCCCTGGAGACGCTATCAGACCTTAGGCTTCATGATCTTTATATTGCTCATGATCAAGGTGGAGTAGATGAGAGAACCTTTCTCGTAAATGAGGAGAGAATTTGATGGTACAATGTATATAAAGTATTTAGGATGATGCCTACTAAGGTGAACAAAAAAATGGAGGTGAACATCTTTTCCTGGACTCCTCTGTCCAACTTGCACTACAAATACCAGGCCTAGCCACCTTCAGGGCTCCGACTCTGTCTTCCGGTTCACCTGACCACCCGGAGCCTGGCTACTCACATTTCCAAGCAAAGCTGCTAATCACACTGAGCCAGGAAAGGGGCATGACCTGTTGTGGAGACAAAAGCGACTTAGAAGAACAAATAAACACTCAACTGGGTTTACATGATGTTCTGGGACTTCTGTGAGGTAGAATCCCAAGTAAGAGACTCATTCTGCCTTGGAACAAACAGATAGAAGAGATGCTTTATCAAAATGATGGGACCCTAGACAGTGATAGGCAGAGTCCATCATTATTGGATAAAGCAAAATGGGCACACAGGAGGAAAAGCAGCAGATGACTTGGGGAGATAAAACAGAGTGTTAAGCCCTTAGTTGTGCTTAAAGTGAAAGGCTGACACTCATCGCTGCCCTTCTGAATTGAGTTGCTTCCACAGCACAGGGGAAAATGCCTTCTTCACAGATATTACAACTCTTTAACACTATTTGCTCTAACATGCAGTACATATTTGCTATTTAATCAGTACTGGAGAGCGGGAGTCAGAATGTTCCCTCCCTTCCCCCTTCCCTCTCCACTTCTCGAACTTATTACAGTAGTAAAAACTCAGAATAAAAAGATAGTTATCCAGTTGAACATGGAGTTCTTTAAATTCAGACGTGAATTTTGTCCCACTGTGGATTTGGTTCATGGCTAATAATACCTATTAATCCAGAAATAAAATACTAGCAGAGTCCTTTGTGGATGGGTATAAAATCTGAAATGTGAAGTTGGCGAAAACACACCAGGAAAAAGAATGTGTTATAATCAGACAAGTACAAATCCAAATATCTTCTTGCAGCAGAAGAACAGGAACAGTCAAGCACAGACATGTCTTTCCAGGGCTATACTTCTTACTGAGGTATAATTGACACATATATTATATTAGTTCAGGTATACCACATAATGATTTGATATTTGTATATATTATAAGATGACCACCATGATAAGTCCAGTTAACATCTGTCACCATACAAGGTTACAGATTTATTTCTTGTGATGCTTCCATGGCTGTTTTGACCCTTACATTGATCAAAATTCAACAGTACCCGGTGCCAACTTCACAGCCATCTAAACAGTGCTGATTCTGGGAACCGTGAGACTGATTTGTCATTCTGATGCTGGAGGAAAAGTGTCAAAATCCTAAGTTATAGGAGTGCTTGGGTGACTCAGTCGGTTAAGCATCCACCTCTTGATTTTGGCTCAGGTCATGAACTCAGGGTCATGGGATCAAGCCTCATGTCAGGCTCCCCTCAGCGGGGAGTCTGCTTGAGATTCTCTCCCTCCCTCTCCCTTTGCCCCTCCCCCGCCATGTTCACACACACTGTCTCAAATAAACAAACCATTAAAAAAATTCTAAAGTACACATATAATGCAAGGTGGACGACAAGACGGCATGGAACCCTTCCTTTATTCTACATCAAATCATTTTTGTCAACACTTAAGACTTGATGTGTTAGTTCCTTCAAAATGGTTTTTGAAAATTACATTAATAACTGGGATTTATGCTTTCCCATAACTTCTTTTTTATAGGCTTTTTAAAAACTTGTCTCTAAATTAAGGGTTCTAAATTCTGGCTGCACCTTAGCATCATCGGGGGATCTTTTAAAAATATCAACATCAACACCTGCCCCCAGGAGATGGCTTGAGGATAGGGCCGAACTTCAGAATTTTTTAAAGCTCCCTAAATTATTCTCATGTGCAACTCAGGGTTGAGGACCTTTGCTCCAGCCAATCTCATTCACACCCAGGGCTTCAATTACTATTTGTATTAACTCCAAAACTGAAAAGGCTCCCAATCCATGATAATTTGGCATCTCTTGCTCTACCAGATCGCAAGGTCCATGAGGATGAGGACTGGGCTGGTTTCTTGCTTCCCTGCTTAACCCCAACACCAGTGCAATGCCTGAAACATAGAAGATGCTTATTTAATATTTTTTGGTTAATTTATTTAACTTCTTGACAATCTTTTTTTTTAAGATTATTTATTTATGTATTTATTTGAGACAGAAAGAAAGAGCATAAGCAGGGGAGAGAGGCAGAGGGAGAAGGAGGAGCAGACTCCCACTGAGCAGGGAGCCCGACAAAGGGCTCAATCCCAGGACCCTGGGATCATGACCTGAGCTGAAGGCCGATGTTTAACCTTCTGAGGCACCCAGGCGCCCCAATGTCTTGACACTCTAATAGGATCAAGAGAGTTAATGCCTTCTAAAAAAAACTTCACCTTTAGTTGTACCAACACCCTTCATTGACAAAAAAAGTGAAATAACCAGAAGGATCCAGGGCACAAATGCATCTACATTGAGTCTGAATCTGGAGCCAGAGTAAATTTTTTCTACTTCTACACATTCAAATTTGAGATAATAATGGAATTTCTCTAGCTGTGTCCCAAGCCAGTTTTGAAGTTGGTCATCCCATTTATCCAAAATTGCTTTGAACTACTTAGGAAAGGAGTGCCATGTCATATTAATTGCAAACTTTATTGAAACCATTTCAAGATTATCTGCAAAGAAAATGGCTTGCTCTAACTAGGTAGATTTTTAAGAGAAGTTGTTTCTGAAAAATCAAAGTTTAACGTATGTAGTTTTCAAAACTACCCACTCAAGGAAATATACCACTTATTTTTTATGTGTGAAATATTGCCTTATCACTTTACCACGTGTGTCTTTTTTTACTAAAATTTTCTCCTGCTCACAAAATCTTCAACTCAAGTTAAAGCCCCTTGCAGGATGTGCGCAAAAAGGGCAAAAAAAGAGTAATCTGGACATCTTGTATTAATCTTCTTCCCCCTGCAGGGAACAGGACCAGCCTCATCATAGCCACTTCCTCCTGAGAAAACATTTTAAGCACTTACTATATTGTAATAAGGCCGGCCGGCTCTCTGCACAGGGGAAAAAGGCACAAGTGTAGATAATTACCATGGAATGCAGTGGGTAATTGCAGGACTCCTGTACTTTAACCAGAATAGAACTCCTAATTATGTCAAAAGCCTAACTTTTTAAAATCAGAAACAGTTACCAAAGAAATTCCACAAAGTGGTAAAACCTTAGACTGCTGAAATGCAAAAGAGATGCAAATAATTTTTGTTAACAGGGAAAAACAGCGTTGAGAATCTGGAAACTCTTCTGTTGCTTCTTTGTGTCTGTTTCTCAGGATGTCACCACCACTGTCTGACTGCAAATAAATTTCTCTAATGCATTGTGTATTGAGTCATTTGAAGAACAGATCTAAAATCCTAGCCACTTTTATTTTTTCCCCTTAAAATTGCCCAGGGTGATATTAATGGTTAAAATGCTCTCTTTTGTTTGATTCGTACTTTTTTCTCTGACTCTACGTTGTACTCTTAGACAAGAAAAAAAAAAGAATGAAAAGAGGAAGAAAGAAGAAAGAAAGAAAGAAAGAAAGAAAGAAAGAAAGCGAGCCAGGCAAAAATCTTCAGGTAGCTAAACAATCACTCAGTTTTAGATGGATCCAATGATGTATATGACAATGCAAGCTTCCTTAGCTAAATCTTATTATCACCTAATAGAAATGTCCCTGGTATAATTGCTTATTGGATTAAGTTGGCAAAATATTTGAAGTTGATGAAATCGGGTATATCAGTACCATTTATTGAACCCCTATGATGTGCCAAGCTCTGTGCTATATCCTTTACGGATGCTGTTTATAATCTAAGCCACAAGTGTGTTATCAGGTACCTGAAACTCGGAAATAAAGCAGCTTGCCCTAGCCCCTTTTTGTCAAGAAGTGGTTGACCAATCAGCAGCAATGGCCTTTTCTGGAGCTTCTTAGGAAAGTGAACTGTTGAGCCCCACCAACAGACTGAGTCAGAATCTGCATTTCCAAGTCCCCAGGTGATGTATGTACACTTTAAATGTTGAGAAGCCTGTTCTACCTCAAACACCTGGGAAATGACTGAGGCAAAAACTTAACCCACGTATGTCTTGTCTCCAAAGCCTGTGCTTTTTCCTTTATGACGCTCTCCACCCTCCTACTGGAAGCTTCTTCTTATAAGGGTGCCGTAGGTACCTGGTAAATCTCCATTCACCCCCAAGGGCTGTAAGCACATAGCTTTAGAGAGTGAAGCCGACTTTCCATCTGTACTGGCCCTCATTTCCAATGCTCCGTACTCTCCATCCTGATTTGCTTTGGGAAGGCACAGTGTGGTTTCATCTCCTATTTCCTGTTGCCCCGTAGCATCTGATGAGAAGACATGAGCATCCTTGGGCCTCCAAAAGCCTGAGAGAAACATGGTGGCTTACCATTTTTAGAATTTTACTTTTGTTCTTTTCATTTTTGCTTTCCATTTCATCATGATTCAGTGGGAACTGAATCATTGCACATGCAAATGGCTGTAATTGCTTGGGAAATGTAAAGAGCTATAATTACTCAAACTAAATGGTGAAAACAATTTTACAAGGAGAAACCTCTCTTTATTTGCATGAAAATTTTTATTTCCCTATTTGATGACCACGACTTTTTACATCTTGCAGTAACTGTCTTTGGATTTGATTAGTTGTAAAAATAGCAAAATTTGGAGGAATAAGAAGCTGAGCAGGACTACTAGTTGATCAGACAAAGTTAGTCATCTAAGAATCATCCCTAATGTAATGTCAGGAAGTGTTAATTCCCTGCTCTAGTCTTTAAAAATAAAACAATTCCTTAGCTGAAAGAGATGTACTGGGGAATGCCCACCATAAAGAGACCAAATTAAATACAAATAAAGCATCTGGAACTTTTCTTTCTTAAAGCAAAATTAGCAAAAGCAGAAGGTGAAGCTACCTAACGTAGGTGTCTGGAGCAAAGAAAATGTATTTGGTAAGGAGGGAAAAGCCCCAGGTTAGAAAAATAACAAACATACAGTATGAAAATGAAAATTTCCTATATGTTTATTAATATAATTTTTGGGAACAATTTGATGATAATCCATAGAATAAATCAGAATAGATTAAATAAAAACTTGGTTTTTATCCAATAAGGCACAATGTATAGGCTAATTCATAGGATCTAAGACACAAAAGAAAAAATATTGGGGTTCAGAGCCTGAGAATACTAAATATGTATCTGAACAGAACCTGGGAAATAGAATTTAAGATCCTACACTTGGTTAGTTGATACGGTGGCTATAACTTGAAGGCTGAATTACACCAGCCACCTGCATGCATGGGACCCAGAAACAATGCAAGGCTGGGTCGTCTGGTAGGAAGCAACAGTGCCAATGTTTCAGAAGAACTGGACTCTGTGAAAATATCTTCGGAACATCAACTTATTTCACTTATGTTTTCCAATTTTTATGTGTGCCCAAGAGTGTTATATGACCAAAGGGAAGAGGGGGCAGTCTAAATAAGCCTCTCATCGGGACTTCCCATAAGTACAAAGTACAAATTCAAAACAATGAGGCACTGTAATGTGATTTAATCGGCATTTTTGTTTCTTTCTTAATGATACATAAAATAAGGATGCAGATTATGATTTGCAGCATTTTAATTTTGAAATTTGTTAATGGAGGCTCTACCTTCCAGATTGTGGTAAGGATAAAATAGATGATATGAGAGGCCAAGCACAGTACCTAGGGTACACGGAGTCCTAAACCAATATGAGTCATTATCAGTGATTTTTTATGGAAAGTAATATAAATTAAAGGACAGCTTAACAAAGTTATGCTTCCTTACAATCTTATAATTGATTTTATAATACCGAGACCTCTTCGGGGCGCCTGGGTGGCACAGCGGTTAAGCGTCTGCCTTAGGCTCAGGGCATGATCCCCGCATTGTGGGATCGAGCCCCACATCAGGCTCCTCCGCTATGAGCCTGCTTCTTCCTCTCCCACTCCCCCTGCTTGTGTTCCCTCTCTCGCTGGCTGTCTCTATCTCTGTCGAATAAATAAATAAAATCTTTTAAAAAAATATATATATATATATAATACTGAGACCTCTTCAATTAATTTGACTATTATGGTACTTTATTTTTTTAAAGTTTTTATTAAAGTTTTTGTTTAAATTCCAGTTAGTTAACATACAGTGTAATATTGGTTTCAGATGTACAATAGAGATCCAACACTTCTATACAACAACCCCTGCTCATCACAACAAGTGCCTTCCTTACTCCCTATCACCTGTTTCACCCATTACCCCCAACCACCTCCCCTCTGGTAGCCAGCCGTCTGTTCTCCCTATTTAACAGTCCATTTCTTGGTTTGCCTCTCTCTCTTCTTCAACTTTGCTCATTTGTTTGGTTTCTTAAATTCCACATATGAGTTAAATCATATGGTATTTGCCTTTCTCTGACCGACTTATTTCATTTAGCACAATACTTTCTAGCTCCATTCATGTTGTTGCAAATGACAAGATTTCATTCTTTCTTAGGGCTGAGTAATATGCCATTGTGGTACTTTAAAAATATGTCCACAATTTCCTTGAAATTCCTCTCTTCAAAAGGTGGAGCTAAATTCACCTCCTCTTGAGTATTGGCTTTAGTTAGTGACCGGCGTCTATGAATAGAGGATGGCAGAAGTGACAGTCTATGACTTGCAAGACTAAACTGTAAAAGGCACCGAAATGCCCTCCTTGCTCTCTCTTTCTCCTCCGGAGCACCTGCTCTTGGAAGCCTGCTGCCATGCCATGAGAACTTTCTAATAGTATGATAGAGAGATCCATGTGGTAAGGAACTGGAGTTCTTCCCAATAACCATCAAGAAACTCATGTCTTCTGCTCAATAGGCATGTGAATGAGCCATCTTGGAAGTAAATCTGCCAGCTCCATCAATCCTGAGATGACCTCAGTCCTGGCCAATGTCTTGAGTGTAACC
Source organism: Ailuropoda melanoleuca (assembly GCF_002007445.2). Taxonomy (NCBI): domain Eukaryota; kingdom Metazoa; phylum Chordata; class Mammalia; order Carnivora; family Ursidae; genus Ailuropoda; species Ailuropoda melanoleuca. The sequence goes on from NC_048233.1 coordinate 30,659,142, forward strand.
TCATGAGAAATGCAGAATCAGACCACCCGGGTAAGCTTCTCCCAGATTCCTGATTCTCAGAAACCACATGAGATAACAAATGTTTGTTTTTGTTGTTGTTTCCCTTTTTTTTTTTTTTAAAGATTTTATGTATTTATTTCACAGAGAGAGAGACAGCCAGCAAGAGAGGGAACACAAGCAGGGGGAGTGGGAGAGGAGGAAGCAGGCTCACAGCAGAGCAGCCTGATGTGGGGCTCGATCCCATAACGCTGGGATCACGCCCTGAGCCGAAGGCAGATGCTTAACCTCTGCGCCACCCAGGCGCCCCTGTTGTTTCCCTTTTTAAGAAGCTAGATTGAGGGACAATTTGTATCACAGTAATAAATAAACTAAACAATTGCTTTTATTCCCTTTGTATCAAAACAGCAAGGGAAAGTATCTGACATAATTAAATTGACATTTATGTTTCAAAGAAGTCAGTCACATTTTATAGATATACTGTATCCATAAAACCAGTGTTACTACTAAATCTTTTACTCAAGAAAATATATTCTCCACCTTGTCAGTCTCACTTTTCCATTTTGAATGGGAGTCTAAGTCATTCTGGTTCTTTCTAAGACATTATAAAATACTTTTTCTTCTGTAGCTAATATTTTAAACAAACTTTACTCTAAGATCTGCATTCCAGAAAGTAATAAATGCCATCAATCCTTTTCAGAATCTCAAACTGCCCTCCAGAACATTCACTTAACTCCTTTATTGATCTCACAATTTTGGATTTGAACATTTCTCAGTTTTCACAGCTTCCAAATGAATGCTGAAAACAGGGAAGAAGCCACTGCAGACCCTCTAATCACTCTTCTCACCTCTCCAGCCAAGACAGGCAGGAGGCCCCCCTGAGTGGGTGAATGCATCCCTATGTCTCACACCCTCAACATATTTAAGCAAAGAAAACATTTACACAGGTGACAGTGATAGCGATAAAACCAGTGATAACTGAAGTACTCACAGCCACGGCTGAAATCTGCCACAGCTCAATCTGAAATAAAACACTCCATCTGTTGAGTATTAAACAAAAGAGTATGCACTGGAAGAAAACACGTCCCAACACTGTTGTCAACTGGATTTGTCACTCACACTTGTATCCTCTGCTTGCTAGCCTCTGATTGTCACCTGACTAGGACCAACATAGAGGTCAGATCTTCAGCCAAAATCTACAATCCTTGAAGCCAAATCAGCCCTCAACTGGCTCCCCGGAATCTGAAGGACAGATTGAGATCTTGGTCAATTGTAACATGAGAGCAGAGAAAGTATGTATTAGAATATTCCGTAGCTGGGCTGTTCAATGTTAGAGGGACCTGGAAGCATCTAGATTACATTATTAGAAAACTGTGGTCCAGAAAGGTCTAGTAATTCACCCAGTGTCACAAGGTGCTTAGTGGTGATTAATCTTAAGGTTGTAACTCTGATTTCTGACCCAGTGCACATCCTACAGTATAGCTATATTACATGATTCTGAGAGTTCTGTTTTGTTGATTTTGTTCCTTTTATTATAGTTTTTATTAAAAGAGTTATAATTCACATGAGAAACAATTAAAAATAAATACGTGACCCCATTTATGTAAAATTTTAAAACAAAACTAACGTATATTTTAAGGTTCCCTGTGCAATGAACCTTTAAAAATATGGATGGGAAAAATTCATACCAGTCTCAGGAGACTGGTACCTCAGGATTGGGATTGAAAAGGGGTTTCAAAGGGGATTCAGCTGTTTCATCAACATGATGTATGCTAAGGAAAAAAATATGAAGCAAATATGTCCCCCAAAACTCCCTTCTTATATATAAGAGGTTTGTTTTCTTTATAATATGCTCTACTCAGTTCTGTATATTTTAAATATTTCTTGATTATAACAAAAACAAATGTTGTTATATACCATAAAAGAAAGCATCCCTCCTACTTCATTTTTTTTTATTTTTTTTATTTTATTATATTATGTTAATCACCATACAGTACATCCCCAGATTCCGATGTAAAGTTTGATGCTTCATTAGTTGCGTATAACACCCAGTGCACTATGCAATACGTGCCCTCCTTACCATCCCTCCTACTTCAGATCCTCACTGCCCCCCTCAGATGTAATCTCTAATTAAGTTCCTTATACATTCTTTCAGAAGCTTTCTTTGTACAAATATATTTCCTTGAAAACATGCAAATGGAGTCATATTATACACAGTTCTTCACTTTGCTTTTTTTATTTAGACAGCATATCTTGCAGATTCCCCCATTTCTGACCTCATTCTTTTAATGGATGCAAAATATTCAATTGAATTGATGTATCTCAATTTAATCTATTTTATCTGAAGCCTTGCTATTCAAAGTGTGGTCCATGGACTCAACATCCAGATCACCTAGGAGTTTGTTAGAAATGAAGAGTCTGCATTTTAATACAATCTCTATTTGATTCCTATGAAAGTTAAATTTTGAAAAAGCCAGGCATAAATAGCAATAGAACATGCTCAGTGAACGCACCTGAAATAATCCAGAATATTTATATTGTATACATGTTTATAAAAACATAAATTTATTTTTAAAGCAATGTTTTTCACTATAACATGACTAAAATATGGTCTCAATATATAAGAAACTCAAGTATAATGAGTGTATTAATAGCTAGGGAGTGAACACAAGAAAAGTGAGTGGAGAATGATTAAGGTATAATTACTTACATTTCTTCACAGTTGCCTTCTACTTAGTCTATTTATTGGCTTGACAGTTTTAGAAAAGTAATGAAGAATAGTTCGGCTTCAGGAGGCTTCAAAACATTACCATAGAAACAAAACAAACCAACAAAACTAGGCTTTAAAATTATATCCAAAATAATAAAAGCTTCATCATGTGGGTAAAACCAAGGAAATAAAACTCTAGTTTTCTTTCTTCCTGTACCAACCATAACATATTTCTCATATTTAATTTTCCAGGATGGAAAAAACTTTCCATATAAATATGTTCATTTCATTATTACTTTATTTGTAGTGTCCTAGATTCTAAGGTCTAAGAGCTAAAACTGCAGTAAGACTAGGGAGGAGAAAAGAAGATGTACAGATGGCCAACAGACACATGAAAAGATGCTCAACGTCACTCATCATCAGGGAAACACAAATCAAAACCACGATGAGATAGCACCTCACACGTGTCAGAGTGGCTAAAATTAATAACACAAGAAACAACAGGCTGTGGCGAGGATGCAGAGAAAGGGGAACCCTCCTGCACTATTGGTGGGAATGCAAACTGGTGCAGCCACATTGGAGAACAGTATGGAGTTTGCTCAAAAGTTAAAAACAGAACTACCTCATGATCCAGCAATGACACTACTAAGTATTTAACCAAAGGATACAAAAATACAGTTTTGAAGGCATACATACCACAGTGTTTACAGCAGCATTATTAACAATAACCAAACTATGGAAAGAACCCAAATGTCCATCAACTGATGAATGGATAAAGAAGATGTGGGTGTGTGTGTGTGTGTGTGTGTGTGTGTGTGTGTGTGTGTGTGTGTAATGGAATACTACTCAGCCATTTGCAATGACAGGGATGGAGCTAGAGTGTATTATGCTAGGTGAAATAAGTCCATCAGAGAAAGACAAATACTATATGATTTCATTCATATGTGGAATTGAAGAAGGAAAACAGATGAACATATGGGAAGGGAGGAAAAAAGGGAGGGGGGAAAAAACCATTGGAGATCTTAACAATAGAGAACAAACTGAGGGTTGATGGAGGGAAGTGTTTGGGGGATGAGCTGGATGAGTGATGGGTATTAAAAAGGGCACTTGTTGTGATGAGCCATGAGTGTTGTATGTAAGTGATGAATCACTGAATTCTACTCCAGGAACCAATATTGCACTGTATGTTAACTGAGAAAAATCTAAAAAATAAATAAATAAAAGACTAAGGAGGCTAGACCCCAAAGACTAGATAGATATGCCAGCAATGCTGTCCAGCTTTGGGGTAGAAATAACTTCACCTTCATCCTCCCTGAACTGCTTCTGTACTAGGACAGCTCTTGATACTCTGCTCTTCTCATCCTACGTACTATCTCCAGACAATCTCACTGACCTCTATGGCTTCAGCTACCACCCACATGCTGGTCACTCCAAAATCTCCTACATAAGGCTGCTCCAGGGCTCTAAACTTTTATTTTCAACAAACTACCAAAAATGTATATATAGATGAGCTATAGATTATTCCAATATGGTGGTTCTCAATCTGACAATATCTCAGAATCACCTGGACAGCTTGCTAAAACTGAGATTGCTGAGCTCACCCCAGAGTTTATGATTCAGTAGGTCTATTATAGGACCAAGAATCTGTTTCTAAAAAGTTCCTAGGTAATGCTGATGCTGCTTGTCCAAAGACTACACTCTAAGAATCACTGTTCTAACAAAGCATATTCAAAATTAAATTCATTTTCTTCCCCCAAATTCTTCCTTTTTTTAAGATTTATTTATTTTAGAGAGAGAGAGGAAAGGAAATGAAATCAGGATCTCAAAGAGATATCTCCACCTCCATGTTCACTGCAGCCTTATTTACAATAGCCAAGACATAGAAACAACCTATGTGCTCATCAATGGATGAATAGAAAAGGAAATGTGGTATATATTATACAGTGGAATATTATTCAGCCATAAAAGGGAGGAAATCCTACTATTTGTGACACCATCAGTGAATCTTGAGTGCATTACACTAAGCGAAATAAGTCAGAGAAAAACAAATACTGTACACTGTCACTTGTATATGGAATCTAAAACATTGAACTCGTAGAAAGAGTTAGTAAATTGATGGTTGCCAGGGGCAAGGGATTGGCAAATGGGTAAAGGTGGTACAAACTTCCAGTTACAAGGTAAATAAGTTCAGGGATCTGATGTACACCAAGATGATTACAGTTAACCATACTGCGTTGTATACTTGAAAGTTGCTAATAGAGTAGATCGTAAAAGTTCTCACTATGCACACACACACACACACATATACACACAAGCACACACTGGTAATATGTGAGGTGATGGTTGTGTTAACTGATCTTTTAGTGGTAATAATTTTTGCAATATATACATGTACTGACTGGTCACATTACACACCTCAAACTCACACAATGCTATGTGTCAACTATAGCTCAACAAACTAGGTAGAGGAGATTAACTTGAGACTCAAGGGCTAGGGCACAGTTCATGAATTTGCAAAGTGTTCCTCCTTACTCTATATTTTAATATAATGAGACATTTTAGCACATGAAGACAATTTAAACTCAAATTACATAGATATATTTACATCTGTGCATTGCTGGACAATACTTTCAGATGTGACACCACAAAACATGTAAAAGACAAGCACTTCTTCAATGGTCACAAAGGTCAAAGGAAGGCATGGACAGATAGTGGTGACAGTAAAAAGTAGTCTAAATACAAGTACAATTAATCAGTAACACTAACTCACAGTATTTTAAGTTCTCTGTTATTCACATATTAACCACGTGATTGATCTACTAACAATGAATACCAATCCCAACATCTCTGGTGTACAGGAAGCTACTGACCTTTGACTGTACAGTAATGTTAAAGCTTTTCTCCCAAAGGATTTCAGTGAGTCACTTATAAATGGCATATGAAATGAGATTCATCTTATGTGTTTACACAATGCCACATGCGTAAGCATGCAAAGCTCTGTCAAGGACAGGTCAGAAAACCTACAAAGGAAATAAATTACATGAGGCCTGTTCTATTCACTTCACAGATTCAAATGTTATGTTAACACAAATGTGTGACCATGGCAACCTGCTGGTTAGGCACCAAATATTCAAGTAGGGACAAATACTGAATTACTGTTTGCTTCTGAAGAGATAGGTATATTCTTGTGGCTGCTATTTTCCCTAGTCTTTGGTTATTTTTAAGGAATTGGTCCATTTCATCTAAGTTATCAAGCCTGTGGGCCTAGAGTTGTTCATAATATTCCTTTATCATCCTTTTAATGGCAATGGGATCAGTAATAATGGGTCTCTTTCATTTATGATATTAAAATTTGCGTCTTATCTCTTTTTCCCTTGGTTATTTTAGCTAAAAGTCTTATAGGTTATTTTTAAAGGGAAGAAAATTATAACATTTTCAATATGTAGCTACCTTCATTCAGATGGTTTACTGAAAAAGTCTCCTTTTCAAAATGAAATCCAACTTATAAATAATTTTAAATTTCTGTGTTCTAATTAATAAAAACTATAGATGGGGAAAAGCTAAAATTAGCATATAAATTTGCTTTCTTTTTACATTTTTACAAGGCAATTATATCACTCAGTATTGCTGTTCAAGAGAAGAACACACGCATATCAAAATCTCTCTCGTGCATATAAAACGGAAGAGCTATCAAATGTCTGCAACACCTATATAATATATTACTTGAGGGTTTATTATCACTTAAATGTCCATCCAAATAAGATTCATTATCAATTCCAAAAACTGAAGCATCTATTTGAGTACCAGCTCTTAGTAGTACATGAAGAGAATAATTGTACGACCTGACTAAAGGACCAGTGGAAAGCATTAGTGGACTTTCTAAAATTTTTACCATGGCTGATTAAATTCAAATACACTTAAGCAAAATGCCCCCTGGCATTAAACTCCTGGTACCTTTTATGAACACATTTCTATCATTCATGCTGTAGCAGTTAGCTTGTTTTGCTTTTGCATCGAGAGAGAGAACATTGATCAAAGATGTCTATAACTACAAGCACATTTATTGTTTGAGAAATCTGGAGGTTATTGGTTCCGAAGGTGATTCCATGGCTTGAGGAAACATTGGTTCTTTCTATTTTTTTATCCTGCCACTAGAAATCTTGTTGGCTGTTGTACTATAATGGCAAAATGTTTGCTGAAGGTAAAGATAAAACATCCTCAAATCGCAGCATCCCAGGCAGGAAGGACAAGGCAAGGGCAAAGGGGCTTCTCCTTGCATAGTTTATAACTTTAGTAAGAAAAAAAAAAAACCTTTCTCAGAAATAACTTAGTAAACTTCCACTGACAGATTATGGGCTAGACATGGTCATGTGCCCACCCTTCCTAGTCCCTGGGAAAGAGGCATGAGATTGGCAATACTACCACTCAAGCCAAATGGAGTTCTCTTCACAAGGAAGAAAACAGTAATGCTGCTGGATGAATAAACAGCAATGGGTGCCATATGTGCTCTTGTTAAAAGTGAAATTTGAAAAGTAGAGTTGCAGTACAAAGTTCTCTACCAAACACATAACAATTGGTGATTAATTGCTGAAAAATTCTACACCTAATAAAATCCATTGCTTCCTTAAATAATAAACATTTATGTTCATCAAATTCATGTTAAAAAATCATCCAATAAATGAACCAAGTGCCAAAGCAGAAACTGATCATGTGAATCTCAAAAATGAATCTTGAGACACACCAGTCCTAAAGTAAACACCTAGATTAGTCAAGTTTGAGAGCACCAGCCTTGGTTCAAAAAATCCTTTTAGAACAGATAATTAGAGAGATGAGAAGAGAGAGAACTAGTATTTGGAGCGCCTTCCAGCTATTGTGTTTGGCTTTTTTTTTTTTTTTAAGATTTTATTTATTTATTTGAGACAGTGAGCAAATGAGAGAGCACAAGCAGAGGGAGAGGGAGAAGCAGACTCCCCGCTGAACAGGGAGCCAGACTCAGGGCTTGTAGGGCTCAACCCCAGGACCCTGAGATCATGTTCTGAGCTGAAGGCAGATGTTTAACCAACTGAGCCACCCAGGCGCCCCTGTGTTTGGCTCTTAACATGTGGTACTCTTTTAATCTTCATCGTAATTCAATGAACTAGTAGTATCTCTTTTTGTAAAAAAGAAAACCAAGGTTCAGAAACATTAAGTAATTTATTCAAGGTCATTAATAAAAATGAAGCAAGAACTCAAACCTAGTTTTCTATCTGCCAACCTACCCCAATCACATAGGTAAAGGTTTCAATAGCTAGAGCAGTGTTTGTTTCGTAAGTCTTGATGAGATGATAACAGGTCTCTGTATTAGAGTTTGTAACAAATCAACCCAAAATTGTATGATGGCCTCATCAAAGAATAAAACAAAGATCACCAGAACTATGAATAAACAAGCTGACTTAAAAAATAAATATACCCAAAATTGAGTCTGCTAACTTATCAAGCAAGTAATTACATGCCAGTGAAGAATTTTGCTGAATAGTTCATTCAGGGAGAAAAGTGAGGAAGTTTTGAGTTCTAGAAAGGGGCATTCATGATAGCTAGAGTAATTAAGCATGAAAGCCAGCACTCTAGATAGGAGAGAATAAATCTTTAAGTCTGTATGTAGTTGGTTAAAATGAGATCCATTACTTATGGATCAGGAAAGAGTCCTCAGGCCCAGTAAGAGTCTTCCCTCCCTCTATCTAAGAGTTCATCATCTTTTATCAAGTTAGAACTAGTGGCAATGAAACACAGCAGTTAGTTTTACATCTCCTAGGCAAGTACTATTATAGACAGAAATTTCCCACTTACAGCTCAAACATAATAGAAGTTCATTTCTTACTCAAACCATCCAAGGCAATTCCATTGCGGTGAAAGTATGAGATCTCCAGAGTCATTTGAAGACCCAGGCTTGCAGACATAATTTGATCTTCAACATGTGGCTTCCAAAACTGCTCAGAGCACTGCCCAAAGAGAAAAAAAGCAGGGAAGGTCTTCTGTAAAAGGTATTGGGGCAGCAGGCCTGTGAGTGGTACAGACCACTTCCACCAACATTTCACTGGATGAACTCAGTCACATAGTCATACCTCACTCCAGGATGGCTAGGTAACATCACTCCTTTGTGGTTTCTGTGGCCAAATAATGTTAAGAAACAGAAATGCGAGGTTTTTCAGCCTTCCTACTACAGAATGTTTTGCCTTTCACTTGCTAATGAACTCTGCAGTTTTTCAATGGGATAAAATTTGTAGCATTACTCAAACCTATTTGGACATGGTAGTTATTTTAGAACATTTATAAGTAGTGGCTCTCAACCGTAGCATGCATCAGAATCACTTGGCTTATTAAAAGACTGATTGCTAGGTCCCATTCCCAGAGCTTCCGATTTGGTGGGTCTGGGAAGGGGCCTGACAATTTGCATTTCCAACAAGCTCTCAGGTGATAATAATGCTACTGGTCCAGGGACCACACTTTGAGAACCCGTAATCTACAGGATCACTTAAGAGAAAAGGGAAATCCAAAGTGATGGGGTTGAGGATGTGTGCCTGCTGGATGCAAGTACTGAGTGACAACTTCCGTAGCCTTCATTGCTTCCCCCATGCAGTCCTCTCACTCAGAAGAAGCCACAGTTCTTGTGTGTATACAAGAGAATTTCATCCATTTCAAGGAGGTATTTGCTGCTAAGTAGTATTGCACCCAGGAAAATAGAATAGAACAATAATGAGTGAGTGATAATAATGCTACTGGTGATAATAATGCTACTGGTCCAGGGACCACACTTTGAGAACCCGTAATCTACAGGATCACTTAAGAGAAAAGGGAAATCCAAAGTGATGGGGTTGAGGATGTGTGCCTGCTGGATGCAAGTACTGAGTGACAACTTCCGTAGCCTTCATTGCTTCCCCCATGCAGTCCTCTCACTCAGAAGAAGCCACAGTTCTTGTGTGTATACAAGAGAATTTCATCCATTTCAAGGAGGTATTTGCTGCTAAGTAGTATTGCACCCAGGAAAATAGAATAGAACAATAATGAGTGAGTTAGATTATGTGGGGGAAATAACTGATGATCATTTCTTAGCACAGTGAGTAAATCCACCATTACTCATTCATCTTTCCATCTTCTAACATTTTTGGCACATACCTAGCTGAATAAGAAAAGTGCCTTCACTTTCAGAGATCATAGTCTTGTTTAAAGGCAAACAGAGAGAGGTGTCTTGGGAATACACAGACACAGGATGAATTCCAGCCTAGCCCCAAGGATGTGGGGTCAGAGAAACCTTCCTCAAACCAGTATATTCTCATTGTGTTTAAACATATAACGTTCTACTTGCTTCCTCTATTGACATTTTCCCCTCAAACGAATCAAAAAATGTATTATTATTTCCCCCTTGGATTTTTAACAACTTTTTAAAAATGTAAACAGATGTGAGGACTTTAATTTTTTCCCTCTGATTATTGAAAAGTGTTTCTTATAACTTCTCTCTCAGATTTTCAAGACTTGCACTTATCACTCCTTGATAGTTACTTAAAACATTCCATATAACCACTAGCCTACTATGAATTATAACACAAAGATAGAGCATAAGTGATTACAGGATCCCATTACTAATTTAGCTCAATGTCAATACAGGCAAATCTCAGAGGTATTGTGGGTTCAGTTCCATATCACCACCACCAAGTTAATATAATAATAAAATGGGTCAAATTAATTTTTCAGTTTCCCAGTACATATAAGACTTATGTTTACACTGGCCATGGTCTGTTAAGTGTGAAATAGAATTGAGTCTAAAAAAACAATGTGCATACTTTACTTTAAAAATACTTTATATCTAAAAACTGCTAGTATCCTCTGAGCTTTCAGTGAGTCGTAATCTCTTGCTTGTGCAGGAGCCTGGCTCAGTGTTCGTGGCTGCTGACCAATCAGGGTGGTAGTGGCTGAGGGCTGAGGGCTGAGGGCTTCACTGATTTGAACTCTTCCTTTCATGAACAATTTCTCCACAGGATGGGATGCTGTTTGATAGCATTTTACCCACAATAGAACCTCTTTCAAAATTGGAGTCAAGGGGCGCCTGGGTGGCACAGCGGTTTAGGCGTCTGCCTTCGGCTCAGGGCGTGGTCCTGGCGTTCTGGGATCGAGCCCCACATCAGGCTCTTCCTCTATGAGCCTGCTTCTTCCTCTCCCACTCCCCCTGCTTGTGTTCCCTCTCTCGCTGGCTGTCTCTATCTCTGTCAAATAAATAAATAAAAAAAATAAATTAAAAAAAAATTAAAAAAAAAAAAGTTGGAGTCAATCCTCTCAACTCCTGTCACTGTTTTATCAACTAAGTTGGTGTAATATTCTAAATCCTTTGTTGTTCTTTTCACCATCTTCACAGCATCTTCACCAAGAATAGATTCTGTCTCAAGAAACCACTTTCTTTGCTCCGCCATAAGCAGCTACTCCTTGTGCATTGAAGTTTTATCACGAGATTGCAGCAAGTAGGTCGCAACTCCAGGCTCCTCTTCTAGTTCTGGCTCTCCAGTTCTCTTTTTTTCCTGCAGTTATCTCCTCCACTCCCTTTCTCATCCATGGGGTTTGGAATCCACTTCTTCCAAACTCCCATTCGTGTTGATATTTTGACCTCTTTCCGTGAATCATGAATGTTCTTAATGTCATCAACAATGGCAAATCCTCTCCGGAAGATTTTCAATGTTGTTTGCCCAGATTCACCTGAGGAATCATTATCTATGGCAGCTGTCACCTTATGAAAGACATTTTTAAATAATAATTCTTGAAAGTGAAAATTACTCTGATCCATGAGCTGCAGAATGGGTGCTGTGTTAGCGAGCATGAAAACCACATTAATCTCATTGTACCCCTTCATCAGAGCTCTTGGGTAACCAGGTGCATTATCAATGAACAGTAATATTTTCAAAGAAATATTTTTTTCTGAGCAGGTCTCAATGATGGGTTTAATATATTCAGTAAACCATGTAGTAAACAGATACTCTGTTATCTAGGCTTTTCCATGGATAGAGCACAGGCAGAGTAGATTTAACATAATTTTTAGGGGTCCTAGGATTTTTTAAAAAAGATTTTATTTATTTAGAGAGAGAGAGACATCATGCAAGAGGTGGGAGAGGCAGAGGGTGAGGGAGAGGAGAATCTTAAGAAGGCTTCATGCCCAGTGTGGAGCCTGACATGGGGCTCAGTCTCACAACCCTAAGATCATGACCTGAGCTGAAATCAAGAGTTGGATGCTTAAGCGACTGAACCACCCAGGAGCCCCAAGGGGTTCTAGGATTTTTGGAACAGTCCATGAGCGTTGCCTTCAACTTCGAGTCAGGAGATGCATTAAACTCCTAATAAGAGAGTCAGCCTGCCCTTTAAAGCTTCAATGCCAAGCTGGACTTCTCTCAACCTATGAAAGTCCTATGTGGCATCTTCCTCCAATAGAAGGCTGATGTGTCTACCTTAAAAATGTGTTGTTTAGTGTAGCCACCTTCATTAGTTATCCTAACCAGATCTACTAGATAATGTCCAGCTTCACCTTGCACCTCTATGCTATAGAGACGGCTTCTTTCCTGAAACTTCATGAACCATCATCTGTCAGCTTCACACTTTTGTCAGCTTGCTCACCTCTCTCAGCCTTCATGTCATTGAAGAGAGTCAGGGCCTTGCTGTGGATTAGGCTTTGGCTTAAGGGAATGTGGTGGCTGGTTTGGTCATCTATCCAGACCACTGAAACTTTCTCCGTATCAGCAATAAGGCTGTTTGGTTCGCTTATCATTCATACATTCACTGGAGTAGCACTTTTAGTTTCCTTCAAGACCTTTTCCTTTGCACTCACATCTTGGCTAACTGGTGCAAGAGGCCTGGCCTTTGCCCTGTCTCAGCTTTCAACATGTCTTCCTGGCCAAGCTTAATCATTTCGAGCTTTTGATTTAAAAAGAAACATGTGCAGGGGTGCCTGGGTGGCACAGCGGTTAAGCGTCTGCCTTCGGCTCAGGGCGTGATCCCAGCGTTATGGGATCAAGCCCCACGTCAGGCTCCTCTGCTATGAGCCTGCTTCTTCCTCTCCCTCTCCCCCTGCTTGTGTTCCCTCTCTCGCTGGCTGTCTCTATCTCTGTCGAATAAATAAATAAAATCTTTAAAAAAAAAAAAAGAAAGAAACATGTGCAACTCTTCCTTTCACTTGAACACTTAGAGGCCATTGTAGGGTCATTAATGGGCCTAACTGAAACTGCCGCTGTGTATGGGTGTGGTTCATGGCATCCCAAAACAATTATGATGTTATAATAGTAACATCAAAGATCACTGATCATAGATCACCATAACAAATAGCGCAAGAATGAGAAAGTTTGAAATATTGCTAGAATTACTAAAATGAAACACAGAGACATGAAGTAAGTAAGTGCTATTAGAAAAAACATGATGGTGATAGACTTGCTTAACCAGGGATGCCACAGACTTTGAACTTGTAAAAGTCACAATATCTGTGAAGCACAAAAAAGCAAAGCTCAATAAAATGAGATATGCCAGTATTAAACTTTTGCCTAAAATGCGATGAGAAAATATTTATGGAGGGGAAAATGGGCACTATTTTGACTCTTAAGTATGGATGGAGCACATACAAAATTAGAGTGTTTTATGCTTTATTTCTCTTAAATGCTAGGTTTGATTCTGAAATCCAAAGATCTGTCTAAAACAATTTGCTAAGCTATATAATTTTACATTGGCTTGTTTAAACAATCGGAGATATATCAGAAAGCATTTTAAGATCCCTTTTATGTGTATCAAACATTACTGACTTTGAACAATGCTTCATTATGCTCTCATTAGATGCTAGAAGAGATCCATTGTTTTCTACACTTCCATTCTAACATAGAGGGTAGGGTAGAGAAGAGACAATATTATCTATGGGTTTTATAATGGTTGAGGCTGGATGATGAGAAGGTAGTGGAATCATTGTGCTATTCTGCCTTGCTTTGTATATGCTTACATTTTTCCTTAAAAATATTTTTTCTCTAGGGGCGCCTGGGTGGCACAGCGGTTAAGCATCTGCCTTAGGCTCAGGGCGTGATCCTGGCGTTATGGGATCGAGCCCCACATCAGGCTCCTCTGCTATGAGCCTACTTCTTCCTCTCCCACTCCCCCTGCTTGTGTTCCCTCTCTCGCTGGCTGTCTCTATCTCTGTCGAATAAATAAATAAAATCTTTAAAAATAATAATAAAATAAAAATAAATTAAAAAATAAAATATTTTTCCTCTAAAAATCAGTGTTCAATGATCTTTCCTGCCTGGTCAGTTCTACTGGTAATTTCATGAAAGATAAGACAATGTGTAAAAAATTATGCTTTCTTACCAAAACCAGCAGATTCCTCCAAAAATCTCTTCCCAAAATGTGCACGTGTGACTACAAAATGCTGAGAATAGTATGTTGTCATTTGCAAGACTCCATTTCCTTTACTGAAGAGTTATCTACACCTCACAAAGAAAAATCCATTTCTAAATACTAGCAAGAATCTTATTAAAACAACTGATCTCATATTTTATTTCATAAAATAATTGAAAATTTTCTCAGTCTTTAATAAGTCAGGCCAAATATTGCGTACCAATTAGTGAATGACTTAAAACTATATCTTGAGAGAAATTTCTGCAAGTATTTGGTATGTTTGATGGACCCATATAAAGGCTGAAAGGTTGCATTTTAAATAAAACGTGCATAACTCTTCCAAATCCCTCTTTTTGCCAGTAGTATACTGGTAAATGTTTAACTAGCTCTCCAAAACAAAAATGCATATATAAATCTACATACATAGTTTATTTTAAATTCTACTGATATAAAGGGATATAATACAAAATTTGCAAATAATAAGTCATACAATTTGTATATAAATTCTATATGGCCATTTGATTCTCAGAGAATGTTTTTGTTTATTTCTGCTAAAATCTAGATTCTATAGCTAGACTATAATTTCTTCTTTGCTGAATTGAACTATAGTTCTCAAAAACCGGGAGAATGTTTCCTCAGTTGTGTTATTCGCAACACAATAGTAGATACAGACACAACACACTTTTACATTTAATCTGCATGAGTAACATTTTATCTGTCACATTCTTAAGTCTAGATCAACAAACCAATAAATCAAGCCCTGATTTTAGCTTTGCCAGTTTCCATGGTGGATTTTAAGTTACCAACATGCGATCACAGAGAATGGAATTGGGAAGAGGTGCACTGTAACATACCATCACACGGTGTTTCCACCAGATAGACCCAACAGACAAATGACTTCAGAAGTATGGTACTTGCAAGATGCAGTAAAATCAGTAGGAATTGATACATCTTGAGTATATACTACCTGTGTTCCTAATATAAATCACTTAATTATAAGTTTACATGCTTTTTAATAATGGCTATGTTTCACAACTGGCTGAGAAAACTCCTGAAAATTGAGCAATCACTTCTTATGAGCCAATACAGAAGCTCAACCATACCATAGCCTCTCTCATATCTGTGAGCTGATATAGGGAATGTATGGTGTGTGTGTGTGTGTGTGTGTGTGTGTGTGTGTGTGTGTGTGTGTATTATAAAACTATTTTTGTAATTCCTCTCCCAACTTGCCACACTGGCCTTATTGCCCTTTTCTCAAAAAAATGCAACTTTCTGCTTAATGGAATATTTCCCCAAACTGAAGTGAGCTCCATTAACCCTCTGTAATCATTTTCAAACTTGAAAGCTTCCCAGATCCAATACCTCCACCAACCTGAATGTTTTCTTGATCCTCTCTTCACAGTTAATCTTTTTTTCTTCCTCCATGTTATCAAAGCACATTATACATCCTCTACCTGAAGCTTTCTTAATTCTATCCCATGTTAGAATTGGCTTTATGAGAGCAGGAACCATATGTAGGCTTTGAACCTTATTCTTCACAGCAAGCACTCAGTACGTGCTCCTGAATCTAATCTTTCTTTTTTTTTTTTTTTT